>NC_081351.1:1770061-1909781 GCF_029784015.1 Lycium ferocissimum | reverse complement strand
CAAATATCATTTCAATTTAAAACGGCCCTTTAACGTAAACAAACACTTCTTTTTCATATCGTACTTTAAAGTGAGCCAAAATGTATCAAATAAGGGAAGTCTCTAACTTGCGGGCCCACTCCTAGTCGAGTCGAGGCGGCGGACATAAATTTCCAACGTTAGGTTCCATAAGGTTTTCCGTGATAGTTTCGGAGCGATTCAAATACATTTGCGAAGGTTACAAAGGTTAAGCGCTCTTTAAATCAAATATAAGGATTATAGTTCAATTGTGCTGAATGAATAGTATGCAAAATCAAACTCGGATTTCCAAGAGCAGAATTATCCCCGAGGTTCCATTTTCGGCCTAGTAGGTCTAGGACATGCCATATGAAGAGTAGGTAAGCTTTACATACCTTGGTTGCGCCTTATGCTTGCTTATTCTCAAATCCCGTCATTTCAAAATCTACAATTGGTCAAAGTTACCAAACATAAGTCATATGCCTTTGCAAGTTCATTCTTAAGCCTTATTTATCTACAAAAATTTGGGCAGCATCTCCCCTAGTAACCAACATCCCCCGAGCATTACACCTCGCTTAAAATGACAACAACCAACCCAACAACAACATCAACAAAAGATCAATGATCGAATTAAAACGCATTCTAGCACGAATAGCACTACTTTCTTCATAATGCAATAACTTCCATTCTAACTTCACACTTTCAATCCAATATCGACGTTTTCATACTTGTCTACTAATTCACGACCATTCAAATACAATTCGGACACATTTCTCATTATTCTACAAAATATACAAAATTTCCATCAAACCATAACTCTTCCAAAACCTCTCTAATCTTCCACATGCATATTCATAACATTTTTCCATCTTCCAATCTCATAATTCATAATCATAATTCACATCTAAGATCTTACTTTCATCATTATATAAAAACTATATAAAAATCACATAAATTTCTCATAACAACATATAACCAACTTCAACGCCAACTTGGTTCATTAAACCTTTCTTTTCATCGCAAACATCACAACAACACAACTAACAACTAAATGAAAATTAATTCACTTCTCCCTTCATCCAACATGGCTCACTTCCACACCCCCACACACACACACACACGGCCATGCACACACAACACAATTTCTATAATTCTCATTCCATTCCAATCATTATAACATGCATACTTGTTTCATAACATAAAGGAATAGAATTCATACCTTATTCTTCCAATTTCAACTCGCCGCAAACGTCGTTCTTTCGCCAAACTAATTATACCACGTCGAAGAGCGTCCTTTTGAGCTTGCTACTAATTCAAGTAAAGAACAAGATTTTTGGATTGAAATTGAAGGCTACTAAATTTTCTTTTCTTTTTTCTCTTCTTTCTTTCCTTTGGAGCCGAATGCTCTTTCTCTTTTTTTTTCTTGATTTTTCCTTTGCTTTCTTGAAGTTTCTTGAAAACTAATCCACTTAATATAAATCTTGGCACATGGAAAATTCTCATGGACTTGGGCCATTACACCTTGGCCGGCCACCCCCTCTCTATCGGGCCTTGATTTTTCTCTTTTTTTTTTTTTTTTTGGCCCAACAATTTGGCTAAATTTTGTAACTTCATGAAATAAATTTCCAAAATTCCGATTTTGTCCTTAACCTTCCTCAATAATTCCGCACCAATGTTTCCATAGCCGACATATTCATACTAGTAAGATCCAAATGTGGCCTTATTTCTTGCAAGCAAAGATTATTCCAAACTTTCCAAATATGCAAAAATGCCGGATGTAACAATTGTCAACGTGAATAAAAGAACACCCGCATGCACATGGTTTCTACATTAATTACTCTAATCTTCAAAATGAGGACTGTTCTATTTTTATGAGCACATGATCTTCCCTTTTCCCCTCGCATTTCTTTTATCTCGGGTAGCCTAATGTGTTAGAACTTTCCCTATAGCTAGCCGAGGTCTAACTTTTATCTTAGTTGTAGTGAAACAAGAATGACATTGGGTGTATATACTTAGTCCGAGCTAAAAATCTTCAAAGAGTTGTCTTCCATGATCGTCCGAATTTCTCCTTTCGCAGGGATAAAATGAGAGTTCAAAGTTAAGAGACTGGCTAAGAGCTGATTGTAAATCCTACTTAGTCCTGTTAAGTATTCAATTCATAATGTTTAAATGGTATGATTTTGTATAATCATGGGAATTTATGAGGTATGTTGAGAACATCACAAGCACACAGATAAGTCTTTTAAAAGGTATCTTAGAGAGGATCAAGGGGAATCAGGCCCTACTTGATTTATTACACTTGTCCTCCATATAAAAGGTGTCATGACTCTTCTGTAGACATGGGGAGGTATTTGTTTACCACATAAACACACCATGATCCTATTAAATCCCATCATTTGATTAAAGGGGAGGGAAATCTAATAGAAGATTTTAAAATTTGGAATTCCTGATATCTGTCTTAAACAAAGATAAAATCATAGAGATTACTTGAGTTACTAGTATTCCTTGTAATTCTCCGCCCTTTAACACCTTGATGGTATTTGAAATTCTTAAACTGTCCTTTCTCTTTACTTGCTTCATCTGGTACCTAACTTGCTTGAATCCTGCATAGTTCGACATGTTATAATCCCTCTGATTAAGCTTTAACTGAAGAAATCATTTATGTGTTGTTCTCATGCATACAAGTGTGTTTGTATTATTATCTCTGCTTATGTTTTCATTTCATCTCAAGATTGTTTGCTCCATATTTCTGCTTGTGTCACAACAGTTAGAACTCGATGATATGTCCTATTCATTACCTACTCTGTGTATGATTGCTTAAGTTAGAAGAACTTGACCCTATCTGCTTATATCCAACTCATGTTAGGCTATTGAGATCATAAAATTAAGATGCCTCCTTGCATATCACTTGCATGATGTATAAAGGCTACCTAAATTTGAGGAATACCCTGATTTAATTCACATGTGAATTTTCCTTGACTAATGTATGATTCATAAACACTGTTCTTTGATGATACCATTGCATTGATAGCTTTGCATCATTCCTATGAGACTCAAACTTATAGTTAGCCCCGGTTTATGTTGTATCTATATGTTTTAACTTGCCATTGTCTGTACCATGTCTATGAGTATATAATTTACCTCTTTCTACATCATATCAGTACTGAAATGTGCTTCTTGCTCATCTCATGTCTATATGTTTGATCCTGCTCTTGGTTATCCCATGTCTATATCCTGCGGTCTACTTTTGATCATTCTATATCTATGTGCCTTTAGTTTGGTTTGTTCACACTATGTCTACTTGGTTCAATTATGCTTTGATTATATTACGTCTATGAACTAGTCTATGCTATGCCTACTTGGTTCAGTCTTGTTTTGATTGCATTGTACCTATGTATGCCACTTTATCCTTGTCCAAGTCATACTTAGTTGTCAGTTTTTGTTTACTTACATATTACATCTACTTATGCCAATTCATCTTTGCCCACACCATTCTTTGTTTGTTTTTGTTAACTTCTGGCTATACCATAACTATATACATTAGACTATTTCTATCCATTTAGATCCCATGTATGGATATACAAATCTGTGTCATCTATAGTTGTATGGTTGGGAGATTAAAGTAGTATTGGGGCGTGGTCTTAAACCTTCCCCTGGTGTCCTAGCATGCCGGAGGTTCATGAAACCTCTTGGATCTTGTGTGGCATCAAGAATACGGATAGTGACGACTTTCCCCTCTTACAACCAAAATCCTCTCCAATAAAGTCTAGAAGCATAGATGCGCATATGCTAACTACATGATTTACGAATGAATTTGATATATATATATATATATATGTATACAATTATATACGTGATAAGTGCAGTAAAATATAAACTAACTGGGGTCTTTGTTTCCTTTCTCCTTTCATTACATGGCCATTCGGGCCAAGGTCCAGCCATCCCAATAGGAAGATTCTTTTCAAGTATTATTGAGTCCGAGTAAAGAAAGGGAAGCTAATAATATAAAAACGTGCAGAAGGCCCAGCCATGGGTGAAAATGGGGAAACTAGGGGCTTGGTACGTCCCTAGCCTCCCCTTCTTTCTTTATGTTATTTATGTTATTCTCTTTTATTTGTTCAATTTACTTGTATTTATAACATTTGTAAAACTCATACATTATGGGAATCTTTATGATTATGAACTAGTCATCTTAGGACAGCGGTGCCTATGCCGTTTAGTTGACCTTAAGTCCCCCGAAACAATTTTCAAAAAGAAAACCGAGCTTAACATAACGATTTTCTTAAAATCAAATGGATAATTTACAAAAAATCATTTGTGAAAGATAAGGGATTTTAAGGACACAGGTGTTATTTCCCTTGAAACCAGATCAAGTTTTAAGTCAAGGAATGCAAATTGTAGTTTTGGACTAAAAACCAAATTCGAGCCAAGTAATTTGGACCAAGCCCACACTAAGATGCCTTTCGTTAAAATAGAGCTGTATTTTCGGGTTTTAGAACCCAACTCTAAAAATCAGTTGTACGTATATGTCTATAAATCATTAATAACAAATGGATTATTTGAAGTCAAAAACTGTTTAATAAATGGAAATATGCGTAAATACGGAGTTTCTAGGTTAAGACATTCCAAACGTATTATGCGGATTAACCCGAATGAAATGTATGATTATAACAAGTATATACAAACATATATATATATTATAAACTAGAAGCTTTTTTTTACACTTTTACTCATAAAATACATTATCCTTATATATAAAAGGACATTACCCTTATCCAGATATTATAAATACGAACCTAAACTACCCTATATATAAAGGGAATATATTCAAATCTTTTTTTTCAAAGCAAATGATATGAAAGCAAATGACAGATTTTATAAATGCGGGAATAAACACTAAATAAACAGTTCATGCAAATACTCATACATTGGAATTCGAAGGTCAACCGTATAGTACAGATCCTTAATACTAGGGTGCCTAACACCTTCCCTAGGGGATCACCAGAAACCTTACCTAGAACATTGGACTATGAAGGCTTTTTCAATGTATATGAATAAATCCTTCACCATTGGTTTTCCTAATTTCCTAAAAATTAAGTGACGACTCTTTTAAAACAAAGTCTGAAAGAGCACCAACAAGTTTGAAGTAGCTTTCCGAGCGCTAACCCAGCCCGCAAAATGTGAACAAGAAAATCACCGTCTGATTGCTAGGTATGTTATTGCAGCTATGTCAGCTTCCGAGAGGGGTCAATCATAGCGTACTTCTTATGGTACATGGCAGTTGTCTTAGAGTTCTTATAGGCCATCTAGTCATGGTGGACATTGTCACGACCCAAACCGATGAGCCATGACGAGTACCCGACCACTACTGATCGAGCACCCCTAACCTGTACCCGACCATTACTGATCGAGCACCCCTAACCTCACTCCTACTCTGTACTAAACAACTTGGTGGCCCACTTTGACTGATATTCCTCTGGTGCCATTCGCGGTAGCATTTATACGATAGATCTTATCTTAAAATTCCACGAAACATGCATATAGATATGTATATGTAAGCATACTAGCAGAGGATGACAATGCAGACCAACTTGGTCACCGTATATATTGTTCACAAAATTAAGTGACAACCGAAAGCACATGACGAACCCCACTGTATATACACTGTCTACAGACCTCTATGGAATATAGACTACAAAAAGGACAGGATAAGGCCCTGCCATACCCATATATGTACATATCAAAATAGCATACCAAGAGGTTGAGCTCCGGTCCAAATGGAGCTTGCTGGCCGGAACTGGAAAGAGGTCTGCGGTCCGGCTCCTCGGGCCGATCCTATCAACTGCGGGCATGAACACAGCGTCCACAAGAAAGGACGTCAGTACGAACAGAGTACTGAGTATGTAAGGCATGTATGATCATAATAAGGAAGTAAAGAAGACGTAAGAAGTGAGTATAACTGTAATTGCTTTCCTCTTAAGGCGGACTCATGCATGCTCACCTTTACCTTTTAAACATATTACACATACATACATACATACATACATACATACATACATAAACTGTCTGAATCAAATAACATAGTTAGCCCGAATTCGGGGTAATCTTCTCACGCTTCCCACTAGTGGTGCTGCCCGTGCCATATAGACACGGTGTAATCATCATCACATACTAATCATGAAGCATGCATAGGAGCTCAAATAAAAATTGTAACTCTATCGGAGTGATGTAAGGTCGGTAACCTCCGATTGTATTATGAAACATCATGATCGTCATCTCTCACCTTGAAGGAACTAGCTTTATGAGGTGAGACTATCAACGAAGGATAACATCAAGGGAAAATATAGAGTAAGATCATAAATCTCATAAAACGTCAACTCATACACTTTGGAATCTTTAGAAATAGAGTCATCATCAATGAATAAAATTGAGAAAATCAAGAAATAGCTCAACATTCTCATATGCACATTGAAATCATAAGCTTGGGACCTTTAAACATGAAATCGTCATCGTCATCATAATCATCATAGAAAACATCTCATCTTTGGTATCATAAGAAACTTCTTAGGAATTATGAACGTCTAACTTTCGGAGGTGAGAAGGGCATGGAAACATATGTGGAACCATAACATAGGAATCATGCCTTTGAAAGAAAGGGACGAGCCTTAACATACCTGAAAATTCACGTCTAGGCTCTTCCACTTATTTCTGGTCTCGCAATCTACATATAAGACCATTCATGCTATAATTAGGGCCATTATCATATACTTATCCTAAGCCTCCAAATAAATCTTTCTAGAATCTGCCGAAATTTTGACAGCATCTCCTCTGTTTATATGCCTAGCCCAAAATCGTAATTCAGCAACCAATAACAACAACATTAACAACATCACTTTTAACACCAACATGTTCCATAAAATAGCCCACACGCTGTTTTTCAACTTTCATAACTAACCAACTTACTATACAATTATTTAACGACTTTGTCTCCGAGAATAAACCGGTATTAATGTAAATAGAAAGAGATTCATACCTTATTCTTGTTAAAACAGCAATATCTTCGATATCCACTTGAATCCACGCTAAAATCCACCGCACAACAATACTAGAATCACGATCATGTGCTACCCGAGCCTCGACTAATCAAAATCACTCCAATCTCTCACTTTTTTATGACATAAATGCTCTTATATGTTGCTGAGCTCTAGGATCTGTTTTTGGAGTGAAAAAAATGGGTTTTTGGTCCTTATATAGGTGGGTAAAGTCGGTGAAAACCAACTTAATAATTGACCTTCGCGAACGCGATGGTCTGGAATTTTCATGGCCATAACGAGGGGCCATCTCGCGAATGCGAAGGGCAATTCTGCCCAGTTCGCCTAATTTTTCATCTTTCGCCCATTTAACCTCCAATCCTTCCAATACTTCTCATACATGATCGTGGACCCTTATAACCATATAATAGGCGCATATCACTCCAGATCGCAATTCATCTTCTATCCAATTCTCTCATGGCTTACTACATGAACTAAATTTTCATGATTATTGCATACACGCATGCAATCATACCTATCCTTGAGAGTGACTCCAAAGTCCACACTTGGGGCGGCCAACATTTACGAATTTCAACATACAGAACTACGGGGTGTAACATCCTTCTCCCCTTTAAAACATTCATCCTCGAATGTTGTAATATGCAAACCCACAACATCTCCGTTGGTTTCGTAAAACGGTTGCCTTCCTCTTAGAATCCGATCGCCATATCTTTATGCTATAAATTGATCAGTCTCTTCTTATTCCCTCTTAACCCTTTTATTGGACTCATCTATGCGTTCCATCACCTCTTTGTTCTTATGTCCATAATTAGGTATCAACTCGCATCCCGCTCTCATTCTGTTTCCATTATTGTAGTCTTGACTTACCATGCCGTAATCGCTCATCGTTTTGCAAGTACTCCCTTTTTCTCACTCCTTGTCTCCCTATTAATGGGCAGCTCCCTTGCTCAGCTACGGCGCCCTTTTTGCATTTACTCATTCGGTGTCATCTCGGGCTATCCCTTCTTGTACCCGTTGATATTGGATACACGCCGTATTGATTCCTTGTAGTTCATTAGTCAGGCTCTCTAATCCTTTACATCCTCATCACAGCCTCTCTCACACTGACGCTCCCAAAATGTTGGTTCAATATCTCTTTATTGCTAGTAAATAGAATAGTTATGTTCCTCAAACTATCCTCCCCAATTCCTTTCCAAGATTAGTTATAACAATATCCAAAATGTGTATATACATAATGCTTCCTTACCAAAACTTCTCTTTAGCTTCCTTCCCTCAAATCTCGCGATACAAATCTAGAAGCATAGGGCTATGGAAATTCTCATTTCATTACGACTTTCTTACAACGTAAGTATATTTATCCTCAATTTCCTTGTACTGGCGATTACCTCGTCAGTCGTTATTCTCTGTTAGCTTCCAGTGTGGCCTTCTTACTATTGTAGTTGGGCATAACTTCACGTTGATGGTTCCTATAATTCCAATAGTATATGCTCTCCTATTCAGTGTAATTAGTGATCCGTGAGGAGCTTCCTAATATCCGGTGATACGGCCGAACAACGCTCTTCCTTCCCTTGGAAATTGCCAAACTACCAACCGTTGCTCTTTTTGCTACAATTTCATCTCTTCCGGCACTAAAATTCCCTCTTGTTGTCATCCCAAGTGTCCGTTGGGTTTGTCATCCTTTCAATCATTCTCTGTAAAATTATCTTGGAGACCTTTCTTACTCACTTTATTATTCTTTAGGATACGTCGCTACCTATTTAGGTGTGGCACCAACTTCCCTAGTCTAGAAATATCATATTTCACGTCCGCATGAAGTATTCTCTTGATCCATTTTAATTCCTTTTCATACCTGCTGGTGGTATGCTTATATTTAATTCATTTCTGCTCACTCTTAATGTATTCTTGATATGCCACTACGTCCCGAATTTTGGCCTCTTTAAGCTAACATCTTTCTTTTTTTGGAATTTGACAATGCCATACCTCATTTCAGGATTAGATCTACTCTTCCCCCCTTTTTAAGGGTGGTCTTATACACTAGTAACTCTCGAGTATCAGTAGTCATCAGCCAACCCTAATGATCCTCCAACTCTTTTGGTCTCTTATAATACCAGAATCCTCTCATCGTATAGCTTGACTTATTTTTCTTTCTACTAATCGAGGGCTTTGCATTTAAACGAAACGCTTATGCATTACAGATCTATGCTCACTACCTTTTTTAAGGCCCTTCTACTTCTACCTTTTATGACTGAACATGTCCCGAATCAACGGATTAATAGGGACATTAGAATCCATCAAAATATTTTATGGAGCGTTTGGTCACACTTTGCTCTTTCTATCCCTCATTTTCCTCCACGACCATTATCACTGAAATTCTTCTTACTCTGAGTTTCTGATTTTCCCTTTACGTCTACAATAGATCATTGAGAGTTAATATATTACACTCTTCCACTTCCACTATCAATCCTTTTATTCACTTAGCTCACTTATCCAAAATTTTTCTTGACTACTTATTTACATCCCATCTATGCGTTGTAGTTCTTCCAGTGTTCTGCCATTTCTTGTTCGTGTCGTGAAATCCTTGCAATATACTCTCTTCTTTCTTCTCCTTCCTGCCGCCAGGGCTAGTCCATACTCATGAATATTTCCCATACATCCTTCTATTTCCTTTATAATCGAATCTCGGTATTCCTTATCCTCATCCCATGTCATTGATGTACTACATCCAGGTTGCTAGCTCGTTAGTTCATTATCCTCTCGCTTGTCCTTGGTGATTGCTCAATTTTTCTTTTCTTCCATTATTCTTCCCTCCTCTCCTTTTGACCAGCCCATTAGTGTACCTTTCCTACTTTAATTCTCAACCTTTATTGAGTTCCTTCCTCCCCGAGCGCCCTTCTCCACTTGTTATTTTATAGTATCGACCCTGAAGTTCATGAAATATTCCTTTAAACGTGCAAATCTGTTCTATTCTTAAATCATCTTTTAGGAAAGCTTCTCCGTTTCCAAGGCAACCGTATCAGTATAACTACACATTTATCCCTTTATGTACCTCCCGTGAGCTAAAAATCTCTTAGTACCGTTGCAAGGCCTGATCATTCTCTCTCTTACTTCACATCCCTATTTGTGGTTACTATCCTTTAGTCCCACTTATCAAAGTCTGTTCTCTGACCCCACACATTCATATTTTGTTCCATACTACCATACTTTATCCCTTTCGCTTGCCTACCTTCGAATTTTTATCCAAATAGTCCCTTGCCTTGCCCATCGTCTCTCTGGGAAGCTTCACTCACCCTCGTTTCTTACACTTTTTCCTTTTCTCAAGACATTCTAATCCCTTTATTTTCTATATACTCGCTTTCTTCCTTTCCCTGATGTTATTGCATTAGGACTTTCCAACTCTAACCTGTAGTGAAAATAACATCAACTTACTTTATAACATTTGTCACTTGAACTTCACTACCCTTGTTCGATTAATGCCTTCAGTATATAACAACGTCGGTTGCTGGGACACACATACCGGTTGGCGCGGCCACATATGGGATGTCATACACACACACACACACACACACACACACACACACACACACACACACACATATATATATATATATATATATATATATACTAACGCCTCGCTTACAAAGTATTTCCAAATACTATTCAAACTTATCCTTGTTCTAGAGCGTGATGCACCTTATTTCTCCTTGTCGGTCTAGTTCACCTCATCCTTTGCGATCTTTTAGGATTTCCACCACTCCACATACTCCAATTTCCCTTTAGCTACTCTAGCTTCTCATTTGTCCCTAATGTCTGAATTTATAGGACTCTTAACATACTTCCCAGGGGGTCACCCATCCTAGTAGTACTCTCACCCCAGCACGCTTAACCTTGGAGTGCTAATGGGATCCGGTGTGCTAGTCTTTGGTACAACCACATCCACCCTAGTGCGTGACCTTTCGCATTACCTGGAACAAGTTGAAATTCTAACGGATTCTAATAAATTCTCATAATGCATCTCCCTCTAGATTAGAAAGGATCTCTTACTCTTCCGACTAAGCAAATGCTATTTTGGCCTTTGAAATCCTCAATAATCACCTTCAATCTACATGTATGACTACTTTTCATCCTAAATTTCAAGATTCCCAATGGTGGCGAAAACATCTTAATCGTGGTTACTTATAAATACTTTGGTTATTGGTCCCGTTAGGATTTTCTCTCGCCGCTATTAAGTAGTAACCTACAGTAAATGCACACACATAGGAAATTCCAATAAAGACTCATATACCTATAGCCGATCGGTCCTTAGCCTGATCTGGTGGGCTATAAAGTGAAGTGTGATCTTCATCATTGTCTTCCCACCATCTGCTAGTCTGGCCTTCGTCATCTCTCTCATCTGAGTCCTAGGGATACGGATAATCCGACAACTCCTGGTTTACTGATGGCCAGGATAGAGGGCTAGAGTAATCAATAACACTCACCAGGGTAGCTGGTCTGACGTGTGCTCTACTATAGGAGATGCCGGTACGGCCTCGTGAATCTCCTCCTCCGGTGTCCCATACGAACCCTCAGACGGGTCTGTGTCATAACTGTCCTCCAACGGATCCTCCTCTATGGAAGTCAAAAACTCTCGAGGAATCGTCGCTGGGTCCTCAGAGGGATCAGTCTCAATGGAATAGCTGAGGCTCCTTCTGCTCGGTCCCGGAGCCTGTGGTGCTGGATCTACTCTGGGGGGCTTCTTAGGACCCCCCATTTTGTCCGAGGCTGATCTCTTCATCTCTGTTAGTCTGCACTTACCTACAGGAAAAAGGGGTCAGAAGCAATCTTTCCTAGACTCTGGCTCTATCGCACGATCTAAGATAAAAAGAAAGGTCAATGATTCCTAAATGCCCTACAACTTCTTATTTATAAGTGTGGCCGGCTTCACACCCATAAACAGGACTCTACTGGACACGGTCTGTAGACAATCCCTAGGATAAACTGCTCTGATACCACTTTTGTCACGACCCAAATCGATGAGCCGTGATGAGTACCCGACCACTACTGATCTAGCACCCCTAACCTCACTCCCACAATGTACTAAACAACTTGGTGGCCCACTTTGACTGATATTCCTCTAGTACCGTTCGCGGTAGCATTTATACGATAGATCTTATCTCAGAATTCCACGAAATATGCATATGGATATGCATATGTAAGCATACTAGCAGAGGATGACAACGCAGATGTTACACCTCGAAAATTTTCGTATCATCATGTGGTAGATAGACTAACGCAGGGTGAGATGTATGCGATGTCCCTACAAGTAAGAAAGGTTACTTGGTGATTCTAATTAAAATTCCAAAGACATTTGAGGCAAGAGAAGAAAGTTCGTCGAGGAAGGCAAGGTATAAGTCGTGTTTTGGAAGGGTTTTGCAAAGTACCGAACTAATGTTGACTTAATAATGTCTTGTGGAAGAGTTATGATGCCCCTTAGGTTGTTAATTAAGTGTTAAACAAGTGCTAAGAAGGTTCCATAAGGATTGGAGATCAAATGAAACGACGAGAACAAGTTCGTAGAGAGGGTGGATTATACGACTATTTATACGGTCCGTATAATGGTTTGTATAACCGTTACAGTGAAGGGCCATCGATGGAGTTATACGGCCACTTATTAATATTAAATCTAGCGTTTTAAATTTTTATAAAAAGATGACTCCAAGGTTTTATTTCTCATTCCTCATTTCCTCTACTTCTACCAAAACCTCTAGAATATTCCACACACTTCATTTACATGAATTCAAGGGAAATCAAAGATCAAATACCAAAAACTAGTAGAATCAAGTGCAAGAATGCTAACTAGGGTTGATGGAAGCTAGAAATCTCCTTGGAATTGAAGTTAGGGTTTTCTCCAAGTGAAGAATTTCCATCCAAAACCCATTCCTACACAATCAAAGGTGAGTTTTATGTTCATTTCATGCTATAAAGAGTATTGAATGAAAGACTTGGATTATGGAAGAAAGTAGAAAATGGGTTACAAATATGAGGATAGTGGTATTCTTGAATAGTAGTTTGACATGAATCATGATTCTTGAGATGTTATGAGTGAAACCTTGTTGTAAATGATACAAATGATGTTAAAGAAGTATTATATGAGAACGACTACGGTGTTATGCCATAGCAATGGTCATGAATCATTTTGGTAGGGAATTGTGGGAATCGGATAATGTCGAACTTGTCAAAGTTATTGATTATGATATTATGAATGTTGTTATTGATGTTTGGGAATTGTTATATCATATGGAGGAAGTGGTAGAAACAAAGGAAATGCTGCCCAATTTTCATTAGCTTTAGCTTAAGCTTGAGTATGTTTCCGATTACCAAATCTTAGTACGAATTCTCTTGAATATAGAATCGTGAACATTGGAAGAAAGCGTTTAATTGATAAAGTTAGAGAGACGTAAAGGTATGTAAGGCTAGTCCCTTCTTTTCCTAAGGCATGATTCCTATAATATGACATTCCTTTATCTTTCCATGACTTACTTATATTTCGAAAATTTTAAGTCTTTGGCTATCAAAGGCTACTCATAAGATAATGATAAGAGAAGTGCTATAAACCAGATAATGATGACGATGAATCTAAATCTAGAGACCCTAAAGCTCATGATATGATATTCTTATGAAGCTAATGATCCTTATATGATTACTTGATGCTATTCATTGTTGCTAGACTCACCTTATAATGCTAGTTCCTTCAAGATGAGGCATGATGATCATGACCACTCCATAATGGGATCGGGGGTTCTCGATCTTACGTCACCCCGATAGAGTTATAGTTTGTACTTGAGTTCTAATGCATGCTTTATGATAAGTATATGATGATTTGATTACACCGCGCCTACATGGCCCGGCAGACACCACTAAGGTGGGCGGCATATACACCATGTCTAGATGGCATGGGCAGACACCACTAGTGGGCGGCATGAGATGGTTACCCCAGACGCGGGAGGCCTAGACGCGGGCTAATAATGATCACACCGTACCTATATGTCGGGCAGCTTATATATGCATACTCGATATGATGTTGTTTATACTGTAAGTTAGTATGCATTATTCTGTCTTAAGTGACATTCAGTTGCAGGTTGTTTCCTTACTTAATGTTCTCTTATCTCTTTGACATCTTATTATTGTACATGCCTTACATACTCAGTATATTGTTCGTACTGACGTCCTTTCTTTTTGGATGCTGTGTTCATGCCCATAGGTAGGCAGGGAGGCGGTACTGATTCATAGGAGTCTATCAGCAGCTACACCGGAGCACTCCATTATTCCGGAGGTGCCAGTTATTGATGTATTCTTTTGTGTATATATATATTTGGGCACGACGGGGTCCTGTCCCGTCCTTATGTCTCAGTACTCTAGTAGAGGCTCGTAGATACGTATGTGTGGGTAGTAGTTGTCTCATGAATACATCAGCGTATATTTTGTATATCATTTTGGCAGCCGTGAGGGCTTATGTATATTTATGTATTGCCTTGGAGATTATATGCATCCAGGATGAGTACGATGACTAATGTAATGAGTGGTGCTCGGTAGTCAGCTCCGGGTACCCGTCATGGCCCCTAGTCGGGTCGTGACAGAAGTGGTATCAGAGCAGTTCTGTCCTAGGGTGTGTCTATGAGCCGTGTCTAGCAGAGTCTCGTTTATAGGTGTGAAGCGCGCCACACTTATAAATAAGAGGCTGGGGAGCATTTAGGAAAAATGACCATTCTTCTTCTTATTAGATCGTGCGATAGAGCTATGTTGTAAGATTCCTTTTTTCCTAATTGTGTGTTATGATTTCAGCGATGCCGGTAAAGATAAAAGCCATAGCCGCCCAGAACGGCAGTGCTATGATAGAAAGGCGGATGGAAAGAGAGCTACCAATGAATGTAGAAGAAGGTGAATCCCATAATGAGGCTCCATCCAATACTTCTTACACTCCGCCTATTCTAGAAGAATAAGGAGGGGTCTCTACTCCGGCTCTTATGCATCCAGTTCCTCCACCGGGTGCTTCGGGTCAATAGGTGACCAAGGCCATTCAGTTATTGACACAGTTGGTAGCTGCTCAGGCTCAACGGCAAAGTGCGGGTAATAGAGCCACTAGTGAAAGGGCCTGTGATTTCATGAGTCTAAATCCTCCAGAATTTTTTATGTCAAAGCCGAACGAAGAGCCGCAAGGTTTTATAGATGAGATATTGAAGACATTGAGGATCATCCATGCTTTGGATATCGAGTCGGTGGAGTTGGCATCTTATAGATTCCGGGATATAGCAGTCCTTTGGTATAATAATTGGATATCTTCGAGGAAGGAAAATGCACCTCCCCCGGTTTGGCAGGAATTTGTAGATGCTTTCCTTCGTCACTATTTGCCACCCGAGGTTCGTCGGGCCAGAGCTGATAAATTCTTAAATCTTAAGCAAGGGAATATGAGTGCCCGGGAGCATAGCCTTCACTTTAATTCATTGGCTAGATATGCTCCGACTATGGTGGCTGACATGGGAGATAGAGTATATAGATTTGTGAGTGGCTTAGAGCCACATTTGTTTAAAAATTGCTTGACAGCTTCATTGCAGGAAGGGATGGACATCTCCCGTATTCAGGCCCACAACCAGAATTTAGAAGAGCAGCAACAGCCACAGAGGGGTGAGCGTGATATTGATAGAGGATAGGGCAAGAGGGCCAGATCCGCCGGTGCCAGTAGTGAGTATATTAGGGGTCAGCGGCAATAGTATTCCGGATTCGAGCCAATCCGCGATCGGTGCGCTCCTCGGTTTGCGGTCGGGAGATTTGATCGCCTGTTGTATTGGTTCGGGTCGAGAGTTCGAGAGTCTCGAGGTCCTCGGTTTGGAGGTGATCTAGCCGGCGGAGACCCCGGTGTTGCGATGTAGCCGGTGTGGTAAGTACATTACGAGTCGGTGTCGTCGAGGTTCAGATGGTTGCTATGCTTATGGTCAGGTGAGGCATATGATGCGTGATTGTCCATTGATGGGTGATAGAGTTAGGGCTCAGCCCATAGGATCAGCAACTGGTTCTTCCTCGCCTGTACGCCCGATAGGGCAGACTCCCCAGACTCCAGCAGGCCGCGGTAGGGGCAGAGGGGGAGTATCCAGTTCAGGTGGTACCTAGCCCCGTATTTATGCTTTAGCCAAACGCCAAGATCTTGAGTCCTCCCCAAATGTGGTTACAGGTATACTATCCATATTCTCTCATGACGTTTATGCATTGATTGATTCGGGTTCTACGCTATCTTATATTACTCCTTATGTTGTTGGCCGTATTGGGGTGAAACCCGAGCCAATTAAACCTTTCGAGGTATCTATTCCGGTTGGTGATCCAGTAGTAGCTACACAAGTGTATAAAAATTGTGTGATTGTGGTATGTGATCATCAGACTAAATTCGATTTGGTCAAGCTGCAAATGTTGGATTTCGATGTAATTATGGGCATGGATTGATTGGCCTCTTATTATGCTAATGTTGATTACAGAATGAAAATAGTTCGATTCCAATTCCTAGGAGAACCCGTGCTTGAATGGAAAGTTAATACAGCATCCCTAAGAGGTAGGTTTATTTCCTACCTCAAGGCGAGGAAGATGATCGCCAAAGGCTATGTTTATCATCTAGTCCGAGTTCATGACACCGAAGCAAAACCACCGACTTTTCAATCCATCCCGGTAGTAAATGAATTTCCGGATGTATTTCCAGATGAATTTCCAGGCCTTCCTCCGAAAAGAGAGATTGATTTTGCTATTGATGTGTTATCGGATACTAAACCAATCTCTATTCCTCCTTACAGAATGACTCTGCAGGTGGAAAGAGCTAAGGCATAAGCGAAAGATTTGCTCGAGAAGGGATTCATTAGGCCCAGTTCATCACCGTGGGGAGCACCTGTCCTATTTGTGAGAAAGAAAGATGGTTCCTACGGATGTGCATTGACTATAGCCAGCTAAACAAGGTGACGATAAAGAATAAGTATCCGCTTCCAAGAATCGATGATTTGTTTGACCAATTACAGGGTGCCAAATGGTTTTCCAAAATTGATCTAAGATCGGGGTATCACCAAGTGAGAGTTAGAGAAGAAGATATTCCCAAAACAGCTTTTAGAATAAGATACGGCCATGATGAGTTTCGGGTGATGTCATTTGGGTTGACTGATGCTCTGGCGGTGTTTATCAATCTGATGAATAATGTATTCAGATCTCTCTTAGATCTGTTTGTGATCATGTTCATTGATGATATTCTAATATACTCTCGGACAGAAGTAGAGCATGCAGACCATTTACGTATTGTCCTTGGGATTCTGTGGACTCATGAGTTGTATGCTAAATTTTTGAAATGTGAGTTCTGGCTGAATTCTATAACTTTTCCGGGCCATATTATTTCAGCTGATGGCATTTGAGTTGACACTCAAAAAATTAAGGCAGTGAAGACTTGTCCAAGGCCCACAACACCTACAGAGGTCCGTGCTTGGGATTAGCAGGCTATTCTAGAAGATTTGTGGAAGGATTCTATTCTATTTCAGCACCATTAACGAAGCTAACTTAAAAATCAGCAAAATTTCAGTGAATAGATGCTATTAACGCGGTTCGGGAGTTGAAGGACAAATTAACTTCGGCCCAATGGGACATTTCGGAAGGACCCGGATGGTTATGTTGTGTGTATTGTGATGCCTCTTGTCACGACAACCGTAGGCATCGCGACTAGTGCCGTGAGGCACCGTACTGGCGCTCGCTAACCGAAGTTAGGCATACAAACGACTCGTGCATAAATCGGATATTAGACGTGGCTCCAAGCCGCGCGTACAAATATATATCGCACGGCGACGCCGGCGGCCAGAGCTCTTAATATACATAACGTGGCAAAGCATGCATACCGCGACCGACAAAGGGGCGCCACGGCGGATGGGCCGCCCCATGACACGACTCACACACCGCGCGTCCAGAACAAAGCGCGCGCGCAGCGTCTATGCACGGACCTGCGTGCGGGAACCAACGAGAATCACATCGGGACGGAGCCGCCGTGGTACACGAATAAACATAAACATATACAACGGAATTGTATATATACCAAAATGTGAGCTCGAACAGGGGGCACTCCGAACGACGAATAAATCTGCGGCGGGCGGATCACCAAAATGTGTGTACGGCCTGCGGGCGTGAAACGCGACCCCCTCAGAAGAAAAGGGGTCGGTACGAAATATGCGATATGCAAACGAGAAGGTACGGTCGCCGGGTCATGATCGAAACGGTACGAGAAAGTAGACACGATAGCGGAAATACCAAAGCGCTTGCGTCGCAGCCTCAAATCATACATATGTGGTACGAAGGCAAACATAATGATCGTCGTATACGTACGTAACACATCATAACGTCATAGCCCAGGTCATGAGATGCCATTAGCCGATGTGGGATTGGCCTAAGCCAATGTGGGATTGGCCTAAGCCGGTGTGGAATGTTACCTCGCTGCGGGTTTGCCCGCGTTGGGTTTGCCCGCGCAGAAGCTACGATTCCGGCGAGCGTATTCCGGAATCATACATATAATAACATATAACGTACACGTATACGACGTGCCGGCCCGAAGGGGCTCGGCGTGCCCGAACACGTCAGAACACCATAGTGTACACGGTTCCCAAAAAGGGCTCGGCGGGCGGGACACGTCTTGCGAGAATACGGCATGGTGCGCGTATAGCAGGCCGGGACTTGGCGAAAAATGTAACAACAAAATACACGAACAGAGTTATGAGTGACCAAATACAGTTTAAAACAATTTCAAAGACTTAATATGGTAATCACAACGAACCATCATTTACAAGCCAAAACAGTAGTCAAATCAGATTTTTCTTCCGAATATCACTCGGGAACATATCAAACCGAACTTCAGAAATCATAGTCACGTATCAAAATCACATACATAAAAATCCTTGTTTCAGACTCGACCGATAAATAAGTAATCATATTCGGGGGTCGGAAAGATAGCCATCAGAATTATACAGAAGGAAGTCGCGGGACCCACGGACGAGCGTCAACCCAATCCGGGCCCGCCTACGAAAATCATATTACCGAATCATTATTACAAACTCAAAAGATAAGTAAACTGATCGTACTTGAAATCGGAATACTAGTCATGTCATATCCTTTCAAAAGTCGTCAGAAGTACATAAGGAAAGTCGCGGGACCCACGAACGGGTGTCGACCCGAGCCGGGCCCGCCTATGGAAAACATAGTCATCATACATCATGGAATCATTTTTGAGCATATCGAAGCGATCCGGTTCTGTCTGTGAAAGTTACGGACTTTCGTAGTTTTCGGAATCATTTAGGAACAAAATTCTTTTAAAAACCAAACTTTTATGCAACTTTTGAAACTTAGTCATACAAAAGACATAAGGGCCAATATTTCATCTTATCAAGCATACGAAGACCAAGAAACAAATAAGAATCACAGACATGGTCGGATATGAGTAGAATTTCCTCGAGGCTCGTGTCATAGCCTATTT
The DNA here is from genome assembly GCF_029784015.1 of Lycium ferocissimum. NCBI lineage: Eukaryota > Viridiplantae > Streptophyta > Magnoliopsida > Solanales > Solanaceae > Lycium > Lycium ferocissimum. The sequence goes on along the minus strand of NC_081351.1, from coordinate 1,890,224 downwards.
ACGACTAAGGCATGCCAAAGAAGGAAGGATTGAGCTTTACATACCTCGTCCACTCTCCAAGTCACTCCAAACTCAACTCTGGGGCTCTCCAAATCTACAATATCATTAAATACCAACGTTACTATAGACATTTAGGAGTTTATTTCCAAACTAACACATAATTCTACGGAAATTTGGGCAGCACTTCCCAGAATAGACCAACCCAGAATTTAACTCGGCCAAATCAACAACAACAACACCACCAACTAACCTAGTAACATCAATAACAATCCGAAAGGCAATATAGCATTAATAACTCTCTTTTATATCATTCGACAACATTCAATACTTCCAACTCAACGGCTTACATTCAAGCGAACATCAACGCTTATACATTCAAATACTAACCCGAACCCATACCAACAATATTCAAAGACGTTTTAAGAAATTCCTACAACATGTCAAACATCCCAAATAATACTCCAACTCACCGAAAAGCCCCCAACCGAGAACACAACTACAATCCATCCCTACTTCCAAATCATGATTTGCACCAACAATCCACATTCTAACAATGTCATTCTCTTAAATATAAAAATTACATTAAATACACATGATTCTCCAAATCAGCCCATACAATTACAACATCAATCTTGAGTCATTAAACTCTCATTTCCAACATAGAATTCATAACGACAACTACCAAGATACTAATTAACATTAATTCATTCCTTGTCACATAATATGGCCCATTTTCGCCAACACTACATATATACATATTGATGATTCTCATCCATTTCTTCACTCTACAACACTCACAACATGCTAACTAGACTTTAATTCATTATTTCAACACAACATAACACAACACACACACACGGCCATACACTACACACACAACCTCAACCCCAACATGCCATATCTCATGATTTTCATCCATTTTAACATACTACAACATGCATACAACCTTTATAACACACAAAACATAATTAAATCTCACCTTTCTTCTTGACTCCACAATTTGCCTAAGGTTTGCAATTGACACAACGAATGGTTGGATGACCCGAACAACACTTTCACGTTACTTAGGGACCTCGAATTAGTGGATTTGTATCAAGAAAATAATTTTGGGATGGCTTGAATCGAACTTCAATTTTTTAAGGTTCTTGGCGAAGCCTCTCGTGCTTTCAACTTCTTGTCTTTTTTTTTCCAAGTGTTGGATGATGAAGAATGAGCTAGTAGTCATCTTTTGCATACTAGTAATACTTATACATGTGTCCGCCCACGCACATGTGTTGGAGCAATTAAAATTGTCCTGAAGTTGTGTGGGCCCTGCTTCAAGCCACACGGCCAACATGGCATTTTTTTGCGTGATTTCCAACTTTCACAAATTCCATTTTTGGTCCCAAATTTCCTAAATGTTCCGTGCCAACAAATTCATACCTGAGTTATGTCTCAAAACAAAACGAAGGTCAAAAATCGACTTCGCATCCGGAATGGCTTTGTCCCTAACGTATCATAGTTAACCCGGATTGTCCCAATGTACGAAATACAGGATATAACACCTCTGGTGTCGGATTACATGTGTGTTGATGCAGCACGGTAAAGTCATTGCCTATGCTTCCCGGCAATTACGGAAACATGAAAAGAACTATCCGACCAATGATCTTGAATTGGCCGCGGTTATTCATGCGCTAAAAATGTGGAGACATTACTTGTATGGTGTACATGTTGATATTTATACGGATCACAAGAGTCTCCGATATATTTTCAAGCAGAAGGAGTTAAATCTACGACAGAGACGGTGGTTAGAATTATTAAAAGACTATGATGTGAGTATTTTGAATCGTCCTGGAAAGGCGAATGTAGTAGCTAATGCACTTAGCCGCAAATCAATGGGTAGTATATGTGAGGTCCCTCTAGAGAAGAAAGAATTAACCCAGCTTTAATTGTGACCTCGGAGTTCGTCTAATTGATTCGAGGCAATGCAAGGATTAGTATTCTGACCCGACCGTTTCGTCCTTAGATATGGAGGTGAGAGAGCGCCATATGAAAATCCCCAGTTGAGTTACTATAGAGATACATTTCCTGAGAAAGAGAAGACGTCATTCGAAGTTTCTACAGATGGAGTTCTTAGGTACCAAGACAGGCTATGTGTTCCAGATGTTGCGGGACTACATCGTCGATGTTATACCCCGTACTTTGTACGTTGGAATATTCTAAGTTGGTTGCGACAAGTTATGGACAAGACTTTTAATTTTCAATTTTGTTGATTTTAATGCATAAGTTGCATATTCATCTTTTTTATTGGTATAGAATGTTAAGGGTAAATTTGGAATAAGGAAAATTTGGGGTTAAAAGTGAATTATGGAAAGTTAAGCATTTCATGAGAATTTGGGGCTAGAAGTGAAATTTTGAAAAAAGAATATTTCATGAAAATGGTAATATGTGGCCATGTGTGGGAGTGTGGGCCAGGCCACGGAAGTAATATATAGTGGCTAAAAGATGACAATTAAGTCATCTTCATCATTTAGCACCCTAGAAAATTCAAGAAGCATGGAGAAAGAATAAGAGGCCATTCGGCCATGACCAAGAAAAATTGGAGTCCAAAAATTGACAATCGTGTTGTTGCTTCATAATTTAAACTCACGTTGACGACATTATATTTCGTATTTTTGTACGTCGGATTATTAGCCGAGGTGGGGTCCACACACTTTGAGATTTTTTTTGGGACATGCGACAATTTATATGAATCACATATGTGAAGTTAAACATAACTCAAGAAGGACCTCGAGCCAAATCAAAGTGGAAGTCCTCCAAACAAATATTTTTAAGTAATGTTTTCGGGTGATCCGACTTCGAGGGCGTAAACGGTATTATAAGTTTGGAATTTGGAAAAACACCAAAGATAGAAGTTGTATATAATTGAATTATCTTTCTAACCATAGGTCGTGGGCCCACGGGTGACATCGGGATAAGGAGATATGGACGTTTTAAGGCGGAAGGTCGGTGGGCTAGGCCCTGACCCGGCCCAATCGGGTTAGGCCCATGACCCATGCCTATTTAAGTCTAATTTCAGCCCTTTCCTCTCATTTTTCAGACCAAGAATACCCAGAAAATTCTGGAAAGAGAGAGAGAAGAACCTTGGAGAGAAGAAAAACCAATTTTGACCAAAATCTGAGCCCCGAATTCCGAAGCCCATGAAGAGAAAAGTGTTGTACGCTGCGTTGTCTTCAATTTGAGCTAAAAATCAACCAAGGAGAAGAGTGATAACGTGGGGGCTGCATGCTTAAGGTATGAATACGGTTCCTTTTCATTTTAGAATTTTAACGGATTAAAACGGAGGGGATAGTGTGTAGAAATGGATGAAATTCATGAAATTTTGTATGTTGATGTTGAGCCGTGAGTATGGGCTGTTTTGTGACAAGGAATGAACTAAATTTATTTAGTATGTTTGGATTGTTGTGTGGATTCTATGGTGCTAATGAAAGTTTAATGGTTCAAAGTGAAGTTATAGTTGTTTTTGCACATTTGTATACGGAATTTTATATAGTTTATTGAATTTATGGCTAATGGATTATTAATGTAGTTCATGAATTCGAAATAAGAAATGTGTTGTGTTGTTTCCTTGAACTTGGAGGTTTCGGGTTTCATTATGTAGTGGATGGAATGTTGTTGAATTGTGCTCGAAAGGGTTATTAATGTTAGAATGCGTTTTTGAATCGATTATTGATGTTACTATATGGTTGTTTCGGCATTGTTGTCGAAGATACCGTCGAGTTGAATTCCCCAAGTCATGGAACCGATAGGGAAATGTCGCCCAAATTTCCGTAAATAAAGTGATGGCTTGGGATTGGATTCTTAAGTGCTTATGGCTAATGTTTGGTACTTAATGACCTTATTGTAGATCTTGGAAGGTTTGAGACTTAAATTTGGATTAGCGTAGGACGATCGAGGTATGTAAAGCTTACCTTTCCTTCTTTGGCATGTCTTAGACATGGCTAAGTTATGATATGTTATGAGCTTCGGGGGATATTCTATTCATAAAGTCCGAGCATGTTTACGATGCTTATTGCCTTAACGATGATGGCATCCTTATATGGTTTATATGTCTTTGTATGATTGGTTTTCAAATGTTGTTTAAAAAAGTTTTGTTTTCAAAGGAGTTTTGTAACTACGAACGTCCGTAACTTTCACGAACGGAACCGGATGGCTTTGATATGTTCGCAAATGATCCTATAACGTATAATGACTTTAATTTTCATAAAGGCGGGCCCGGATTGGGTTAACGCTCGTCGTGGGTCCCGCGACATTTCTATGTTTGGTTTTAACGACCTATTTTTGAAAGAACTTAATATACTCTTCCGACCCCCAAGTATGATTATATATATTTATCGGTCGAGTCCGAGATAAGGATTTTTATGTATGTGATTTTGATACGTAACTATGGTTTACTCAAGTTCGGTTTGATATGTTCCTAGCAATATTCGAGGAAGTTTGATTTGACTATTGTCTTGGTTTGAAATAATAGTTCGCTTTGGTTATTCTATTGAGTTTGTAATAAAGATTTGTATACGTATGGCTACTACCATTCCCTGCTCGTGCGTTACTGTTACATCTTTTCACGGATCTAGAAGTAGGTAGTGTTATCTTGCGCACTATCTTGTATATTCGAAGTACGACGTGTTTGGAGATATGAAACCGCATTTGGTATTTGTCGCGGTATGTTGAGTGATTTTGACGCCGGGTATTTGTCGCGGTATGTTGAGTGATATTGACCGTCGGGTATTTGTCCGCGGTATGTTGAGGATATTGACCGCTAGGCATTTGTCCGCGGTATGTGATGTGATATTGCCGTCGAAGACGGCCGCGGTATGCCGGTATGTGATATTGACCATCGGGTTCTTGGCCGCGGTATCTTAGGTATGTAATATTGACGGCCGGGTTCTTGGTCACAGATCTTAGGCATGTGTATATTGACCGTTGGGTACTTGACCGCGTACGTGTATATGTGACATTGTTTACTGGTACTTGACCGTTGGGTATGTATATATGTGATTTTGACACCGATTATGATCGGTCGGTTAATGTCACCTCATATGATTTGTTCTATTTTCATATATATGAATTAAACGTTTTACAAAGAAAGCTAAGCATTTTGGCATTCGGATTATCACATTTGTCTTCCGTACCGCCTATGCATGATTTGTACTTCGAGTGCAAGCCCTTTGGTATTACTGGATCTTTACGTTCATTTTCTCGCTCCTTACTTTGGTTATGACCTCGTTTTTCGTATGCCATGCTTTACATACTCGGACATATTCCGTACTGACCCCGCTTTCTTCGGGAGTCTGCGTTTCGTGCCGCGCGGTACCCGCGTATGAGTAGATGATGTTGGCGGAAGACGTCCCCAATGGATTGGCGAGCTCCGTTTCTCACGCAGTGTTGCGAGTCCGAGTGCTTTTGTATGGTATCTCGAGATGTTGGCAGAGACTTTGCGTACGTTGTCGTGTGTGTGATATGTCGGTTTTGTAAGCGGCTATGTGTGCGATGTATTATCATGCATTATGTTACGAACTACGTATGTTTTACGCATTTCACACGATGCTAGTTTTATTTGGATTTCACAAAGATGGAAAGGCATGTCTGTTTAAAAAAAAAAAAATCATTATGTGCTTACTGTCATGTTTTGCGGACGGTATGATTGAGTATGACGAGAGTCGCCGGGTTCGCTCGGCCTTAAGTAAGGGTCGGGTGCCCATCATGCCTTTTCGAAAATTGGGGTGTGAGTCGGATCCTGTATCTCAAGCTCATTACTCGCGGTATTCCATTCACCCAAGAGCGACAAAGATGTATCACAATCTCAAGCTAATGTATTGTTGGGATGGAATGAAGAAGGACATAGTCGAATTTGTAGCTCAATGTCCAAATTGTCAACAAGTGAAAATTGAGCATCAAAAGCCAGGAGGATTGTTACAAGCCGTGGAAATTCCAGCCTGGAAATGGGAAGTGATTAACATGATTTCATTGTAGGCTTGCCTCGTTCTCGGCAAAAAATATGACTCTATATGGGTGATTGCTGACACTCACGAAATCGGCCTCATTTTCTCGGTGAGATAACCACATATTCGGACGAGAAGATTATACAAGGTTGTGTCTTTAAAGAGATCGTGCGACTTCACAGGTCCCGACATCTATTATCACATATAGAGGAGCACGATCTACGGTACCAATTGAAGTCTTTCCAAGAAGGTTTGGGGACTCAAGTGAGACTTAGCACAAAGATTTCACCCATAAACTCGATGAATGGCCCAATCGAACGCACCATTCGTACCTTGGAGAGAGGCTGCCAGGGGCGGACTAGATTTATAGGTAGTCGGAATGATCACTTGCCTTATTGAATTTGCCTACAACAACAAGTTATCATTCTAGCATTCGGATATTGCCCCCGTATGAAGCTCTACACACAGAAGGAAGTGTAGATCGCCCCAACAGATGGTTGAAGTAGGAGAGGGTACCGGCTAATAGGTGCGGAGTTGATTAACAAGTGGTGGAAAATGTTAAGGTCATCCGAGATCGGTGTGTGACAAAGTCGCAAAAATCTTATGACAAACCGGCGAGACTTAGAATTCAAGTCGATGATCGGGTTTCTTGAAGGTATCACCGACGAAAGGCGTGACGAGATTTGGCAAGAAGGAAAATTAAGTCCTCGATACATTGGACCTTATAAGATTGTCCACAAGATAGGCCAAGTAGCTTATGATGTTCGACTTACCTCTAGAACTTGAATCGACCGATCCATTTTTTTCTGTATCGATATGTTCGTAAGTGTGTTTCGAGACCCTGCTAGATTAGAATCGTACCGGTAGATGACGTTCAAGTTATGAAAAAGTTAGCTTATGAGGTACCATTGCTATACTAGATAGCGAGTGCGAAACTTAGAAATAAAGAGGTAGCCTCGGTTAAGGTCTTGTGGAGAAATAATAACCAAGAAATGACTTGGGAAGTGGAGAGAACCTCTAAGTCCAAGTACCCGCACTGTTTCCACCCCTAAGGGATTCAAGATGAAACGCCATTATCATAAGGTATGTAACGCTTTCTTTTAATGCTTTTGGTCATGTGTGGCCATATTTTCTTGTTATTGTGTTGTAGCCCTGTGAGGCGATGTTATTGTGGGCTGTTGTGACAGGATGGTAGCGCCATATTACGGAAACCTCAGGCGGGAATTTTACGGATTCCAGGAACTTAATATTCGGACGAATGTTTTTAAAGGAGGGGAAAGAGTGTTACACCTCGGAAAATTTTATGTCGTTGTGTGGTAGATATGACTAATGGTAAGAGATGTGTGCGATGTCCCTACAAGTAAGAAAGGTTACCGGAGATTCTAATTAAGATTCCAAAGACATTTGAGGCGAAAGTTCATCGAGGCAGGTATGATAAGTAGGTGTTTTGGATGGGTTTGTACCGAACTAATGTTGACTTAATAATGTCTTGAGGAAGGGTTTTGCAAAGTACCGAACTAATGTTGACTTAATAATGTCTTGAGGAAGAGTTATGAAACCCCTCAGGTTGTTAATAAAGTGTTAAACAAGTGCTAAGAAGGTTCCATAAGGATTGGCGATCAAATGAAACGATGAGAACAAGTTCGGAGAGAAGGTGGATTATACGACCCTTTATATGGACCGTATCATATTATACGGTCTGTATAATGGTCTCCGTATAATTACGTTGAAGGGCCATCACCGAGTGAAGGTTACGCGGTCACTTATACGGACCGTATAATATTATACGGACCGTATAATATTATACGATTTGTATAAGGGTCCGTATAACAAATCGAGCTTGAGCTTTTAAATTTTTGTAAAAAGATGACTCCAAGGTCTTATTTCTCATTCCTTATTTCCTCTACTTCTCTCAAAACCTCTAGAATATTCCACACACTTCATTTACATGAATTCAAGGGAAATCAAAGATCAAATACCAAAAACTAGCAGAATCAAGTGCAAGAATGCTAACTAGGGTTGATGAAAGCTAGAAATCTCTTTGGAATTGAAGTTAGGGTTTTCTCCAAGTGAAGAATTTCTATCCAAAACCCATTCCTACACAATAAAAGGTGAGTTTTATATTCATTTCATACTATTAAGAGCACTAAATGGTTGAAAGATTTGGATTATGGAAGAAAGTAGAAAATGGGTTACAAATATGAGGATAGTGGTGTTCTTGAATAGTAGTTTGACATGAATCATGATTCTTGAGATGTTATGTTATACCCCGCATTTTCAGAGCATAAGTATGACATGTACCTCATCGTAGTAATGGGGTGTCGGAGACGTCCCATGAGGTTTTGAAAGGCAACCATGGAAAGTACGTAACAACGAAGTTAAAAAGGGTGAATTACGACCTCGTAAGTCGTAATCGGGAAAGAGTATTTTGAAACACGAGAACATGGCCATTAGTAGTATAATAAATGACAAATATCATATATGGAGAGTTTTTAATATTTCGAGATCGAGAGAGTGCAAGAAATAAGTTCGACGAAAATTTGGGAAATGTCACATTTTTAGTCAACTTTGGAGGCGATATTCTCATAGTATATGTGGAGTTTTAAGGTGTTTTAAAAGACTAAAATGAATTTCGTCGAGTCTCAGTTTGTAATGCAACAAACCATTCGTTGATAGTACATCGGAGAGAGAATTATAGACGTTACAAACTGAGCTGTCGACGCGAAACAGCATTCTGGCGATACCGCTGATGCGTGCAAGATTTGCTGAAGAAAACCGAATTTGGCATTTTTTTAAAAAGGGATAGAAACCTCATTTTTTTTCAGCCAAAAAGTTCCAAAATTTTCCGAAGAATTCAGACAAAAAAAGGGAGCAAATATACCTCACAAAATGAGAATTTTGAGTGAAATTTCAAGTAACGAAGTACCAATCGAAGTCCGGCAACGTATAGTCATGCGAATATAATTTCATTTGGAGTTAGAGGAGCATGGGAACAAGAAAATGTTGATGATTTTGCTACTTTCATAAAAGTAAGGTATGAATCTTCAAATCCACTCTTTTATTAAGTGTGATTAAGGAATAAACGTAAGAATAGAGTTATAGTTTGTTGTGTTGATGTTGTTGGATTATGGATTGAGGGTTGAAGAGAAATTTTGATGGAAATACATATATTTATCTTGTAGGATGTTGAGAATGTTATTATTGATGTTGTTAGTATAAATTTCGACTTCTTTACGGAAATAAAGTTATTAAATTAGTTGTATTCCAAGTTGGTTGGTTGGGAAATTTAGAAAACAGAGTGTGGGCTATTTTATGGCATATGTTGGTGTTGGAAATAATGTTATTACTATTGGTTTTGTTGTTGATGTTGTTGGTTGTTGAATTGGAATTTCGGGCTAGGCACGTAAACGGGGGAAATGCGCTCGAATTTCGACAGAATTTAAAGGACTTTCATTAAGTATTTAAGACGAGCGTATGATGATGATCCTAACGATAATATGGATGGTTCTATATGTAGATTACGAGGCCACGAATAATTCTTAAGCGAATTGCAAGACAGGAAGTAGGTCGAAAGTCGAGAATTTGTCTTCCCTGTATGTGAAGCTCGCTCTTTCTTTCTTTGGTACGTCCTAGTTGTAATTAGGCTATGATACGATCCTCGAGGTAACTTTATTCTTAAGTCCCGAGCATGTTTACGGTCATGTTTGCTTCTTAATGTTGGCATCCTTAATATGGTCGTGTATATGGTCTTTATGTCTTTGATATGAGTGGATTTAAAATGTTGTATAAACGGTTTTTTTGTTCTAAAGGATCTTACAAGTCTAAAAATGTCCGTAACTTTCATAGACAATCCCGATTGCTTTGATATGCTCGTAAGTGATTCGATAACGTATGATGACTTTAATTTTCATGGGCCCGCATTGGTTTGATGCACATGTCCGTGGTCCCGAGGTTTTCCGTTGTATAGTCTAACGACTTTTTATGAAAGAACTTAGCATGTTTATCGTTTACTCTCGGCGTCGATTACTTACTTATCCATTGAGTGCTGTAATGATGATTTATGTGCGTATGGTTTCTCCTTTACTCGCTCGTGCGTACCCTCGGTATCTTTCACGAGTCTAGTCCCGGGGTACGTATTCGTGCACGGCTCATTGCATTGTTTAGGGTCCCTTTACAGGCGGGCACGGTATATATACGATGATATGATGTGATGATATGGGGATGGCGGCCGGGATGGCATATAATGATTATTCTGAGTCCCTCGCTTGCAGGAAAGTAGGGTACGGTATAAATATATATATGATGGCATGATGACATGATTATGATATGATTTTATTCACCAAGTCCTCATTTGGGAGGGGCGAGCACGGCATATATGTACGATGATATGATGACATGATTATGATATGATTTTATTTACCGACATATGTATATGCATGATAAGTGTTTAAAAGGCAAAGCTTTTTGGTTATCCGGTTATTATACTTGTTCCCCGTAACCTTATTTCGATTATGACCCTATTCTTGTCTTTAGAAATGCTTACACGCTTTCAAGACATATTCCGTCTTACCTCCTTTTCTTGTGGGGTACGTTTCATGCCACGCAGTACACTACGATAGTGAAGATGTTAGCAGAAGATGTTCCGAATTTGGATTGGCAAGCTCTATTTCCTCCCGAGTGCTTTAGCCGCAGTGCTTTTTGCTATGGTATACGGAGTTATGTTAGAGACCTTTGCGGACATTGTCGTGTATATAAGATGTGAGTTTTGTAAGCGGCTATGTAAGCCGATGTATTATTAGGCATTGTGTTACAAGTTTCATATATTCTGATTTTATTTGATTTGAGAAAAAAATGAATAGTATGTTGTTCTTGAAAAACTTTCTTTATGCATTATTTCATGATATAAGGGCCCAAAGAAGATTATGTGTATCACGAGGAATCGGCGGGTTAAACGCCCTAAGTAAGGGGTCCGGTGCCCACCGCGCCCTATCGAAATTAGCGTGATACGTTATGAGTGAAATCTTGTTGTAAATGATACAAATGATGTTAAAGAAGTATTATATGAGAATGAGTACGGTGTTATGCCATAGCTATGGTCATGAATCATTTTGGTAGGGAATTGTGGGAATTGGAACTTGTCAAAGTTATTGATTATGATATTATGAATGTTGTTATTGTTGTTTGGGAGTTGTTATATCATATGGAGGAAGTTGTAGAAACAAAGGAAATGCTGCCAATTTTCATTAGCTTTAGCTTAAGCTTAAGTATGTTTCCAATTATCTAATCTTAGTACGAATTCTCTTGAATGTAGAATCGTGAACATTGGAGGGAAGCGTTTAATTGATAAAGTTAGAGAGATGTAAAGGTATGTAAGGCTAGTCCCTTCTTTTCCTAAGGCATGATTCCTATAATATGACATTCCTTTATCTTACCATGACTTTCTCATATTCTGGAAATTTTAAGTCTATGGCTATTAAAGTCTACTCATAAGATAATGATAAGAGAAGTGCTATGAAAGAGATAATGATGATGATGAATCTAAATCTAGAGACCCTAAAGCTCATGATATGATATTCTTATGAAGCTAATGATCCTTATATGATTCCTTGATGATATTCATTATTGCTAGACACACACCTTATAATGCTAGTTCCTTTTCCAAGGTGAGGCATGATGATCATGACTACTCCATGGGATCGGGGTTCTCGACCTTACGTCACCCTAGATAGAGTTATAGTTTGTACTTGAGTTCTAATGCGTGCTTTATGATAAGTATATGATGATTTGATTACACCGCGCCTACAAGGCCGCCAGGGACAGCCGCTAGGCGGGCGATATATACACCGTGTCTAGATGGTATGCGTGAGACACCACTGGTGGGCGGCATGAGATGGTTAACCCGACGAGGAGGCTTGACGCAGACGCAATGATGACTATCACACCGTACCTAAATGGTCAAGAAGCTTATATATGCATACTCGATATGATGTTGTTTATACTGTAAGTTAGTATGCATTATTCTGTCTTAAGTGACATTCAGTTGCAGGTTGTTTCCTTACTTAATGTTCTCTTATCTCTTCGACATCTTATTATTGTACATGCCTTACATACTCAGTACATTGTTCGTACTGACGTCCTTTCTTTTTAGACGTTGTGTTCATGCGGGTAGTAGGTGAGGCGATGCGATTTATAAGAGTTATCGGCAGCCTACGCAGAAAGACTCTCCATTATTCCGGGGGTACCAGTTATTGATGTATTCTTTTGTGTATATATATTTGGGCACGACGGGGTCCTATCCGTCCTTATGTCTCAGTACTCTAGTAGAGGCTCGTAGATATGTATGTGTGGGTAGTAGTTGTCTCATGAATACATCAGCGTATATTTTGTATATCATTTTGCGATATGAGGGCTTATGTATATTTATGTATTGCCTTGGAGATTATATGCGTCCAGGATGAGTATGATGACTAGTATAATAAGTGATGCTCAGTAGTTCCGGGTACCCGTAATGGCCCCTAGTCGGGTCGTGACAGTAGACCAACTTGGTCACCGTATATACTGTTCACAAAATTAAGTGACAACTGAAAGCACATGACGACACCCACTGTATATACACGCATCTACGTACCTCTACGGAACAGACTACAAAAAGGACGAGGACAAGGCCTCGCCATACCCGTACATGTACACATATCAAAATAGCATGCAAGGTTGAGAGCTTCGGTCCAAATGGAGTTTCTCGGATTTGGGGGAAAAAGGTCCCCTTTGAGCTCGCTTACTGCCGGGCTATACGAACTTGTGGGCATGAACGCAAAGTCGACAAGAAAGGACGTCAGTGCGAACAGGGTACTGAGTATGTAAGGCATGTATGATAACATAATAAAGAAGTATAGAAGACGTAAGAAGAGAGTATAACTGTAACTGCTTGCCTCTTAAGCCGGAATCATGCATGCTCACCTTTACCTTTTAAACATATTACACATACATACATACATACATAAACTTTCTGAATCAAATAACATCATTAGCCCGCGTCCAGCCCTCCTGCGTCCGGGGTAATCATCTCGCCGCCCAGCTTTGGGGTGCCTTCGCTTGCCCGTTATATAGACACGGTACAATCATCATCATATACTTATCATGAACCATGCATAGGAGCTCAAATAAAAACTTAACTCTATCGGAGTGACGTAAGGTCGGTAACCTCCGATTGTATTATGGAACATCATGATCGTCATGTCTCACTTTGAAGGAACTAGCTTTATGAGGTGAGACTATCAATGAAGGATAACATCAAGGGAAAATTTAGAATAAGATCATAAATCTCATAAAGCATCAACTCATACACTTTGGAATCTTTAGAAATAGAGTCATCATCGATGAATAAAATTGAGAAAATCAAGAAATAGCTCAACATTCTCATATTCACATTGAAATCATAAGCTTGGGACCTTTAAACATGAAATTGTCATCGTCACCATAATCATCATAGAAAACTTCTCATCTTTGGTATCATAAGAAACTTCTTAGGAATCATGAACGCCTAACTTTCGGAGGTGAGAAGGGGATGGAAACATATGTGGAACCATAACATAGGAATCATGCCTTTGAAAGAAAGGGACGAGCCTTAACATACCTAAAAATTCACGTCTAGGCTCTTCCACTTATTTCTGGTCTCGCAATCTACATATAAGACCATTCATGCTATAATTAGGGTTATTATCATATACTTATCCTAAGCCACCAAATAAATCTTTCTAGAATATGTCAAAATTTCGGTAGTATCTCCTCTGTTTATATGCCTAACCCAAAATCATAATTCAGCAACCAACAACAACAACATCATTACCAACATTAACAACATCACTTTTAACACCAACATGTGCCATAAAACAGCCCATGTGCTGTTTTTCAACTTTCATAACTAACCAACTTACTATACAATTATTTAATGACTTTGTCTCCGAGAATAAACCGGTATTTATGTAAATAGAAAGAGATTCATACCTTATTCTTGTTAAAACAGCAATATCTCTGATATCCACTTGAATCCACACTAAAATCCACCGCACAACAATACTAGAATCACGATCATGTACTACCTGAGCCTCGACTATTCAAAATCACTCCAATCCCTCACTTTTTTATGACATAAATGCCCCTATATGTTGCTGAGCTCTAGGATCTGTTTTTGGAGTGAAAAAATGGGTTTTTGGTCCTTATATAGGTGGGTAAAGTCGGTGAAAACCGACTCGATAATTGACCTTCGCGAACGCGATGGTCTGGAATTTCCATGGCCATCGCGAACGCGAGGCCATCTCGCGAACGCGAAGGACAATTCTGCCCAATTCGCCCAATTTTTCATCTTACGCCCATTTAACCTCCAATCCTTCCAATACCTCTCATACATGATCGTGGACCCTTATAACCATAAAATATGCGCATATCACTCCAGATCGCAATTTATCTGCTTTCCAATTCTCTGATGGCTTACTACATGAACTAAATTTTCATGATTATCGCATACATGCATGCAATCATACCTATCCTTGAGAATAACTCCAAGTCCACATTTGGGGTGGCCAACATTTATGAATTTTAACGTACAGAACTACGGGGTGTAACGAACATTCAGGTGTAAGTGCTTCTTCTCAGTAAGCTACAGTTCCCAGGGATTGTTTTGAGTGTGGAGACCTTGGGCGTTTCAATAGGAATAGTCCCATACTTTGGTGCAGTGGTTAGTATCAGAGTTCCCAAATTCCTGTGCCTAGGATAGCTGCACAACCAACTAGAGGTGGCACTCAGGGTAGTAGAGGTGGTTCTCGGGCAGCTAGGGGAGGTACTCACCCCAACCGAGGTAGTGGCGGCGGGGGTACTCAGACTTCTGGTAATCGTGCTTATTGTTATGCTTTTCTATGCAGGCCTGAGGCAGAGGCCTCCGATGCAGTTATCACAAGTGTACTTCCAGTTTTCCATCGTTCCGCTACAGTGTTATTTGATCCAGGCTCTACCAATTCATATGTGTATGACTATTTTGCCTTAAGCTTGAATTTGATGTATGATTCACTACACTTGCCCATTCATGTTTTTACCCCTATTGAGGAATCCATAGTGGTAAACTGGGTATATATATGTTACGTAGTTACTTTGATGGGGTACGATACCAATGGAGATCTGAAAGTCTTGGATATGGTGGATTTTGAAGCTATTCTTGGAATGGATTGGTTATCCTTGTATTACGCGATCTGATTGTCATTCAGAGCCGATTACATTTTTAGCCTATTCAGTATTCCTCTCTTAGAGTGGAAGGGTACCCTTAGTCAATATCCAAAGAAGGTGATTTTGTTTCTTAAGGCTCAAAGGATAGTGGAGAAGAGTTGTCTCTCACATTTGGCTTATATTCGAAACACTAGTGCAGAGACTCATTTGTTAGAGTCACTTCCAGTAGTGCGAGAGTTTCCGGAAGGTGTCCTCTGATTTTCCTCGGTGTTCCACTTTAGAGTGTGATATTGATTTTGCATCGATTTGGAGCTCGGCACTCGACCATTTTTATTTCACCACGTTGGATGGCATTGAAGGAACGAGTAAGACTTGTTGAGCAAAGGGTTCTTTCGACCTAGTATTTCACCACGGGGTGCTCCCATGTTGTTCATGAAGAAGAAAGATGGGTCTATGCAGATGTGTATTGATTATAGGCAATTGAACAAGGTAACTATCAAGAACAAGTATCCGATTACGCGCATTAATGATTTGTTTGACCAGCTTCAGGGTGCTTTTGTCTTTTCCAAGATTGATTTGAGATCAGGCTATCACCAGTTGAAGATTAGGTGGAGGATATCCATAAGAGAACTTTTCGAAAGCGATATGGCCATTATGAGTTCTTGGTGATGTCGTTTGGGTTGACTAATGCTCCCGTAGCCTTTATGTAGTGGATGAATGGAGTATTCGGGCCTTATTTGGATACTTTTGTGATCGTCTTCATTACTGACATCTTGATAAAATCTCACAGTAGGGAGAAGCATGAGCAACATTTGAGGATTATGCTTAGGGTTTTGAAATAGAAGAAGCTTTATACTAATTCTCGAAGTGTGAGTTTTGGCTTAGTTTGGTGACATTCTTTGGGCATGTGGTGACTAAGGATGGTATTATAGTAGATCCCAAGAATATTTAGGCAGTTCGAGATTTGATTAGACCTGTTTCGGTCACCGAGGTTCAGAGCTTTATAAGACTCACAGGTTATTATCGTCGTTTTGTGAAAGGATTCTCGGCCATTGCATCCCCATTGACCAAATTGACTCAGAAGGAAGTGTCATTTCATTGGTCCAATGAGTGTGAGGCGAGCTTCCCAAAGCTCGAGACTTTGTTGACTACCGCTCTGATTTTAACCTTACCTGTCGAGAGAGATCTTTACGGTCTATTGCGCTACTTCTGAAGTAGGTCTTGGTTGTGTGTTGATGCATAAAGTGGAAGTGATAGCTTATGCTTCAAGGCAGTTAAAGGCACATGAAAAGAACTACCCTACTCACGACTTAGAGTTGGTGGCGGTAGTGTTCACTTTGAAGATTTGGAGACATTATCTCTACGGGGTACATTGTGAGGTATTCACTGATCATCGTAGCCTTTAATATATTTTCAATCAGAAGGACCTAAATTTGAGACAACATAGGTGGTTGGAGTTGCTCAAGGGCTATGACATGGCCATTCTTTATCATCCAAGCAAGGCCAATGTAGTGGCAGATGCCTTGAGTAGGAAAGCAATGAGCATGGGTATCTTGGAATTGTTTCATATGTGAGAGTGTCCTTTGGCTGTGGATGTTCAGTCTTTGGCCAATCGCTTCGTGAGGCTTGATATTTTAGAGCCTGATTGTTACATCCCGTCCCTCCATATGCTAATTTGCGCCGGGAGTTAAGGCCATGGAAGCGTACGGGCGGAAGTGTCATAAGAGTTCAAGTGGCACAATTACGTTAGTCCCAAGGTTAATAAGATTCATAAGCATGACTGGTAAGTATGGGAAGGTTTCGGGATCAAGCAAATAGAAGAAATTTAAGTTCATCGGAATTCGAGGAAAATTAGGCAGAATTTTGGACAAGATTTTGTCCCAACTTTCAGGAGGTATCATATATAAGGAGTTAGGGGATGCATAACTTATTTAAATTCAAGTTTAGAGAGTCTACTTTTCAATGCAACAAAGAGTTCGCAAATCAGAGAAGCACTGTGTCCGGTACGGCCTATACAAAAATACTGCCCACATTGAAGCGGCGGGTTTAGTACATATAGGTGCTAAGGCCGAAAATTTTCATTCCAACTCACCCCTAAATTGGCTCCTCCTTCTCTCTACATATCAACTTTCTCTCTCTCTCTCTCTCTCTCTCTCTCTCTCTCTCTCCCCCCTCTCTCTCTCTCTCTATATATATATATAGACACACTATATAGATCATAATCCAAGAGTAATCTACGCAAGTTGGGTCTCGGAAGTTAGTAAACACTGCGGGATCATCGTTCTTCTTCTCATTCTTGGAGTGGATTTGGTTTTGGACTAAATCAAGCTAGGATTGGCTGTTGTTGAAGCCAATTGAGGTAAGATTCCATCTCCTTTACTTGGAATTAGGTGTATCCAGCTAAGGAGTTGAACATGCAAATGAGAAATCCATGAATTCGACACTAGAATTTGGAATTGATTATGATAGCTTGTTGGGTTTGTTGGGGAAGATGTAATGATAGATATAGCTGGAAATTGTAGTTGTAAAACTAATTACTTTGTTATTATAATCAATTATAGGTCGTAAGAAAAAAGGAACAGCCTTATTAAGTGTAAACCAAGCTTGTCGCTAGAGGTATCAACCTATTGACCATAAATTGAGTTATATGAACTTGAATTAGGATGGGTTGTTGTTATTATGATCCTCTTGGATCTGGAAAATGTAAGAAATACAAGGGAAATGCTGCCCAAATTATCGTAAAAGTTATCTGTCACTTAGATACGTAAAAAATTAGGATTGACAAATTGTGATAAAAACATTATACTATGATTATAGGTCGAGATTGAAGCATAACAAGCTGGTTGTTATGGAAAGAAAATGAAGCGTCATAAAGGTATGTTAAGACTTCTTCATCTCCTTTCTTCTATGGCATAGGTCCAACTACACGTATATGCAAACGAACGTCCCAAAATAAACGATTCTACTCTGAGTCCGGCAATGTCCTTGTTCCTTCCTTCCATATTATGTTAAGTAAGCTAAATGTTCCCATCTTGATGTTCATGAGAGCTCCCAAAATTATAAAAGACTATGAATATATGTATATTCTTGTATCTTGCCATGACTTGATGATGTTCATGTTAGTGCCACAAATGTTTTCGGGGGATACTGACCTTATGTCACCCCGAATGGCTTGGTATTTATAATTTATGTGTTTCATGCATCATGTCTATGTATAATATAACACCCCGAGATATGATCGGCGGGCATGGCACTAATGTGCACTATATATGTATATTATAACACCTCGGGCTATAACCGGTGGGCATGGCACTAATGTGCACTATATACGTATATTATAACACCCCGGACTATAACCGGCAGGCATGACACTGCTGCACAATTACACCACTGCAGTTGGGCATGTTATATGATGAGATGAGCCTACAAGAGCGTCGTATATGATATGATAGTAGCCCATTGAGGCCTATATATTTATATGTATATGTAAAAGAGTCTGCATGCATAATGTACGCCCTCAGAGGCATCCAGGTTCTAGGTTGTTTCCTTTCAGTCTTCCTTACTCATGTTATCTATACTTTTGTTAACTTTATGTCATGTTCATCCTGCCTTACATAATTGGTACACTTTTCGTACTGACAGCCCTTGAGGGGAAGCTGCATTCATGCCTGTAGGTCCGACTCCTCATATTGACGTACCCCATCAGTAGGTTGCTCCAGTTTAGCGATCGACCAACGAGTTCCACTACTTCGGGACCTGTTTTGCTGTCATTTTGGTATGCACTATATGTATGTATATTTTAGGTATGGCGGGGCCCTATCCCGACCGTTATGCCAGTTAGATGCACTTTTAGAGGCTCGTAGACATGTGTCCTGTGTACAGGTTTCTTATGTATAGCCTTATCGGCCCATGACTAGTATGTACAGCCTTTGGTGTGGCCTTTCCAGTCTTATCATGACTTATGCATCCTCGTGGTGGCCTCGTTGGCCCATATACATACATGTATGGTTATACATGCGTCGGTCTGATGACACGTAGGCCTTGTCGGCAGACACGCAGGCCTGTTGTGTGCTTGATATTACGATATTACGGTAGGGATCTTGGACTTACGGTGTGTGTGCCGCCATTGCCCCTCCGACTTGGGGTGTGACACTGATAAAGTTCTAGCTTGTATGGAGGTGCGGTCTTCCTTGTTGGAGCAGATTCGAACTCAGCAGTTTGAGGATATGAAGTTGTGCAATATTAAGGACAAGGTGTTTCAAGGTGAGGCTAAGGAAGCCATTCTTGATGGTGATGGAGTTTTAAGGATCAAAGGTCAGATTTGTGTTCCAAGAGTGGGAGATCTGACTAGATTGATCATGGAGGAGGCTCATTATTCGAAGTATTCTATTCATCTAGGGGCTACAAAGATGTATCGTGATTTGAAGCAACATTATTGGTTGTGTCATATGAAGAGGGACATAGTGGAGTTTGTGTCTTGGTATTTGAATTATTAGCAAGTGAAGTATGAAGATGGCGATCAAGTCCAGGGCGTGATTCGGAGAGGATGCCCATACCCGAGTGAAAGTGAAAGCAGATTGGAATGGACTTTATTGTAGGATTTCCACGCATTTTGGGCAAGTTTGTATGCGATTTGGGTCATCGTGGACAGATTGACCAAGTCTGCCCATTTCATTCCAATTCAGACTACCTACAATTCAGAGAGATCGGCCAAGTTCTACATTCGAGAGATAGTTCGTTGCATGGGGTTCCCATTTCTATCATTTAGGACCGAGGTACTCAGTTTACATGGCATTTCTGGAGGTCTATGTAGAAGGAGTTGGGCACTAAAGTGGAGCTTAGTACAGTTTTCACCCTCAGACTGACGAACAGTCCGAGCGGACTATTCAGGTTCTCGAGGATATGTTGCGAGGCTGCGTGATTTACTTTGGTGGTCATTGGGATCAGTTTCTACCTTTGGCGGAGTTTGCTTATAACAATAGCTACCAATCAAGTATTGAGATGGCACCATTTGAGGCATTACATGGTACAAGGTGTCGTTCTCCAATTGGTTGGCATGATACTTTCAAGGTTAGACCTTAGGGAATAGATTTGTTGAGGGATTCGTTGGATAAAGTGATGTTAATTCATGAAAGACTTCTCACGGCTCATAATAGACAAAAGAGTTATGCAGACCGAAAGGTTTGTAATTTATAGTTCATGATTGATGAACGAATTCTGTTGAAGGTTTCACCTATGAAGGGTGTGATGAGGTTTGGGAAGAAAGGGAAGTTGAGTTCGAGGTTTATTGGCCCATTTGAGATAGTTCGGCGTATTGGTAAAGTGGCTTATGTGTTAGCATTTCCTCCGAGCCTTTCGAGTGTTCACCTAGTTTTTCATATTTCGATGCTGAAGAAGTACCATTCGGATGGTTCTCATGTGATTAGATGGGATTCGGTGTTACTTAATCAAAATTTGACTTTTGAGAAGGAGCCGATGGCTATTTTGGATAGACAGGTTTGAAAGTTGAGATTGAAAGAAATAGCTTCAGTGAAAGTACAATGGAGGCATCATCCTGTTGAGGAGGCGACTTAAGAGATCGTGCCTGAGATGAGGTCTAGATATCCCCAGCTTTTTGAGGATCCAGGTATCTTTCTATCTTTTATCGTTCGAGGACAAATGCTATTTTAAATGGTATCTGATGTAAAAACTTGATAAGTCATTTTTCAGCCTTTCACCTATAATTTCCCATAATACCCTTTGAGAGGTTGCTTTTGTTTATTTATGACATGCGGGGATGGGTGGTACGGTTCCTGAGGCAATCAGGGAGTTTTGAATCGATTTTGGTAAGTTTAGAAGTTTTAGAGTTAAAGAAATGGAGAAGTTTGACCAAAGTCAACACCGGGGGTAAACGTGTCATATTCGTAGTTTCGTCGATTCTATTAGGTCCGGAATGTCATTTATGACTT
Organism: Lycium ferocissimum; assembly: GCF_029784015.1. Classification (NCBI taxonomy): domain Eukaryota; kingdom Viridiplantae; phylum Streptophyta; class Magnoliopsida; order Solanales; family Solanaceae; genus Lycium; species Lycium ferocissimum. Next base: position 1,869,079 of record NC_081351.1, on the reverse strand, counting down.
AGTCGAGCCTTTGGTTCGGGTCTCGAGGGGTTTGGGTGCTTGGTTGGAAAGTTGAGTTTTAGGAGTTTTAGAGTTGATCCTTGTCAACACGTGGTCAAGATGACCTTTTTTGGGAATTCGAGTGCGCAAGCGAGTTCGTTGCTTGTATAATGATAGAAATGCATATTTGGTTTGTGTCCGGGGGTCTCGGGTGTGTTTCAAGTGTTTGATTGAGTTTTGGAAGAAACCATATTTTCTGGTGTTTTAGGCATCTGATTTCCTTCTTCGCGTTCGCGAGAGGTGGGACTAGGTAGGGTCTCATTTGTGAGGGTGGGCTCGCGTTCACATAGAGTGTTTGGTTCTAGACTGGGTTGGATGACCCATCGCATTCGCGATAACCTTGTTGCGATCGCGATGAGTTAGGTTGGGTCACTGGTCGCGTTTGCAAGGCTCTCTTGCGTTCGCGAAGAGCATTTTGTCCCTAGGTAGATATAAAAACCCAATTCGACTTTCATACTTCATTCACTAATTTTAGAAGCAATAAAATTTGAAATTGAGAGATTCCACGTGCAAAGATCAAGCTTTTTCGTTGGGTAAGATCTAAACCTTAATCTAAGTGATTTCCATTGATTTCTTCCTTTAGTTTAAGCTTTAATCCATGATTTCTATAGTAGAAAATGAGGGTCTCCATAGAAATAGGTTCAATGGATTCATGAAATTGAAGGTTCAATTGTGAATAGAACTGATAATTTTTAGGATATGGACTATCTAGACTATAGGTAAGATGATTTTAGGCTTAAATTCCAATTTTGCCCTTGCGGGGTTGGGATTACCTTTTTGGGTTTCAGATTTAAATATAGCAATAGGGGTGTTGTTGGATTCGTATGATCGTGTAAATTTCTAATTTGACCATATTGAACTCGGATTCGCAATAAATTACCGTCTTAACTTCGGGGTTTGAGATAGGATTTTAGGTTGGGTTTTTGGATTCGAATTTTTTATATGGCTTTATGGGTATCGATAAACTCGTATTCTCATGTAAATACCATATTTGAACAGAGCGGGCTCGTTTGGAGGCTCAGAGAAAAGGAAATGTCGTGGAGTGACTCTTCAGCTTCAGATTCAGGCAAGTTGAGACTTACCAATAGTTGCAGCTCCGAATCAAATGGAGCTCCTCTCAGCAATCTCTGAATAAGCAGCCTAAGGATCAAGTCCATCTCCCTGTCCACCTGCGGGCATGACGCAGCGTCTACAAACAAAAAGGATGTCAGTATGAACAATGTACTGAGTATGTAACGGATAATCAATAATATAATAGAAACATGAAAGATGACATGAAATAGAAGGGTCATATGATGGGGGAACCATGTATCTTTGAGACATTTATTATCCTTACTTACTTTTTTCCTATGTGTTTCTCTTTTCATACATACACATACCTACATCATAGTACCATACCCGACCATAGAGGTTTGGTGTCTTACATATCCGGCCATAATAAGGCTCGGTGTTATGCACACCGGGCCCTATCAAGGCTTAGTGTTATCGGCACCCAATCGCAAAGTGTGCGTTAATGCATGTCATACCCGACCATATAAGCTCGGTGTTACATAATATCCATACCAATATATATATATATATATAGGAGTACATAAGTATCATCAACATCGTTATCATCATCATCTTCTTCATTATATCTTTCCTTAAAGGGTCAACTATCAAAGGATGTATCAATGATATCATGGACATATCAAGAATTATGAGCTTTTGTGATTCCGGGAATGAAATCATCATGGAAGATATTACGGATTTCACATGAAGTACCTTAATGGGATCATGCCCTAAGAAAGAAAGGTTAGCCTTGCATACCTTTTTGTCTTCTAAATTATTTAACGTTCACCACCGAAGCTTGAGAAATCTACATTTAAAAGATTCATACCATGGTTAAGTCTTAAAGACAATCTTAAATTCAAACTAGAACAACTGCATACAATCTGCACCGTGGGCCGAACATTTCTATTCTCTTCACCCAAGTTATTCAACAACTAAGCATTCTTAATAACATGAAATAGACATGAAAACTAACCTTTTATCTCATAAGAATGAGCTTTGATCAAGTTATCATCTTGAATGAAACCCTAGCTCCAACACCCAAGTTATTCTTGAATCCTACAAACCCTAGTGAGTCTCCCAACACTTGAATATCTTGATTCTTGCCTCTTAATCTTTGATTTCTCTTGGGTTTGGTCCAATATATGTATGGGAAGGTTCTAGAGCTCTCAAGGGTTTGGGAGAAGTGGAAAAATGAAAAATAAGAATAAGGGTCATCTATTTATATAAAAAGAACAAAGCTGCCCTGTTACACCTCGAAATTTTTTTTGTTAGTGTACAGTGAATAGACTAGCGAAGTGAACGATGTATACGATGTTTTGGTAAGTAAGAAATAGTGTTTGATGGTCCTAATTAAGATTTCCAAAGACATTCGAGTTAAGGAAAGAAAGTTGTTAAGGAAAGCGAGTTATAAGTTGTGCGTCGGGCAAAATTTCGAGGATCGGGTTAATGATGTTTTAAGGATGTTTTGGAAAAGAGTTATAACGTCCCTTAGATTGCTAATGAAGAGATAAACAAGTGTTAAGAAGGTTCCATAAGGATTGGAGATCAAACGAAACGACGGGAACAACTTCGGTGGAACTGTGAGTTCCACGACCATGTTCCACGGACCATGGAATGTTCCACGGATCGTGGAAGGGTCCGTGGAACTGCCAGCAGAGATGGTGGCTGGCTGGTCGTGAACCATGACCAGAACCACGGCCAACACAAGGTTCCACGGACCGTGAAAGAGTCCGTGGAAGTCCCGACGGGCTGAACTTAGTTCAATTATATAATGATGTTCCCACTTCATTTATTTCATTTCCACACCCTTCTTCAACCTCTCAAGACCTCTAGAACCTTCCATATATTTCATCCACAAGAAAACCAAGGGAATCAAAGATCAATAACAAGAATTGAAGTGAATCAAGTGTATGAAACCTCACTAAAGTCATCCAAACCAAGAAATCCCAAGAAAGGTGAGATAGGGTTTTGGTGCAAGAGGTGTGTTACCATTCAAGGCTTATTCCTCCATCATCTAAGGTGAGTTTCATGATCTTTCCATGTTGTTTGGAGTATTGATAAGATAAAATACTTGGATTGTAGAAGAGTATAGAAAATGGGTCATAAATGGGTGAATAGTGTCATTGTTGAGTGGTAGTTTGGCTTGAATCATGAAAATGGATATGTTGAGATTATAAATACGTTATAAATGACATTTAGAACATGGAATAAGTATTATATGCGAAAGAACACGATAATGAACTTTGGTCATGATTATGGAGAATTTGGAGTGAAGTCGTGAAATGTGGGCAATGCAATTAAATGATGCTTATTGTTTATGATATTGTGATTGTTGTTATGAATGTTGGGAGTTGATATGGAATATGGAGGAAAGTAGTATAAACAAAGGAAATGCTTCCCAATTTTCTTTAGCTTTAAGAAGCACGTTCTTGTAATTGCTTAGCTAATGTCGATATGAACTCTCTTGAAGGTAAAGACGTGAACATTAAAGGAGAACGAGCAAGCAATAGAGTAGTTAAACGACAAAGGTATGTAAGGCTCAACCTTTCTTCCTAAGGCATGAATCCTATGCATGATTTTCCTCCTTCTTCATAAATTTCCTATATTCCGAAAGACTAAGAGCATGTGTTCACGAATAGTCATTTGAGACAAGAAATACGCCATGAGTACGATAACGACTATGATTACTCCATAACGTAATCGGGGGTCCACGACCTTATGTCACCCCGACACAGCTATAGTTGTCCTCAAAGTTCTAATGTGTGTCTTGATGATAAACGTATATGATATTAAATTATGATAGAGCCATGATATGCTTACGAGATGATTAATAATGATGAGTATATGATATGTATGACGATATGGAACCACCGTGCCTAGATGGCCGGGCATGTCACCGCTAAGGCGGGCTGCTATGTTTACACCGTGCCTAGATGGTCGGGCATGTCACCGCTAAGGCGGGCTGCTATGTTTACACCGAGCCTAGAGGGCCGGGCATGACACCACTAGTGGGCGGCATATGATGATTACCCGGACGCGGGTTGACGATGGTAATGTACATGTAACGATGATGATGTATATGTGATATGATAAGGTATACGCTATGATAATACACATGATATGCTTATGTATGATGTATGTATATGAAATGTATCTATACCTAAAAGAGTACACAGGTGGTATCCTCATCTCGTGACTTATGCTTTCCTTATTATGTTTACTTCATTCCTGCCTTACATACTCAGTACAATGTTCGTACTGACGTCCGTTTTATTTGGACGCTGTGTTCATGCCCACAGGTAGGCAGGGAGACGGTGCAGATCCATAGGAGCTAGTAGCCGATCTGAGAGCACTCCATTTTTCGGAGGTGCCATTGATTATTCTTTTGGTACATATATGTATATATTCATGATTTGGGCACGACGGGGTCATGTCCCGTCCATATGTCTAGCACTCTAGTAGAGGCTCGTAGATACGTATGCGTGGGCAATATGGTCTCACTGGTCCTTATGTATATGTATGTATATATATATTATTTTGATAGCCGAAGGGCTTACGCTTATAAAAGCAAATATGTTTCAAATGCTAATAGTTTTCTATGATCACGAGTATATATTATAAATGAGAGCAGAATGAGCGGTGTTCGGTGGTTAGCCCCGGATACCCGTCATGGCCCGTAGCCCGGGTCGTGACATGCCCGACCAATTATATGGCCATTTATACGGTCCGTATAAATGGACCGTATAATCCCACCACGGAATTACCCTTCTCTGAAAGGGTTATACGAACCATTTATACGAGCCGTATAACTTATACGGTCCATATAAGTGGTCGTACAACCTAATATTTCCCGAAACTTTCTCTCGTTGATTCGTTCAACTTCCCATCCTTATGGAACCTTATTGACACTTATATAACACTTCATTAACCATCTAAGAGGCCCTATAGCAGCTTCTCAAGACATTAATAAATAAGCATCAACTCAATTATTGCGAAAACCTTTCCAAACACGTCTTGCATTTCACTTCTTTTGACGAACTTAGTTCCATCAATTCATATGACTTCAAAATCTTGTGGTACGCTCTTAAAGCTATCAGATACTCTCCTTAATCTCATAAGGACTTCATGTTCATATTAAGCTCGTGTTAGCCCACTCACAATGCAACAATCCGAAATCTCTGAGATGTAACGTTGTCACAACTAATATAAGGATGAGATCTTTACTCTTAAACTTGTCTTAACTAAGGAAAAGACTGAACCTTTACGGCTATACTTGAAGGAGAATGGATTGTATAAATTGATGTAGTGAACGCATCTTTTATACTTGATGAATGATTATGAATTGTGAATTTTGAACTAACAAAGCAAGAAGAGAAGTATTTGAAGTACCGACCCTCATTATCACTATAGTTTAGGGTCGGTGAACGATGCTGCTGGGTGCACGTGCTGCCCGTGTTCACTTTACAATTGGCACCTTTTGTGTGCAGAAATAGATTCGGGTACGAGTTGAGCATTTTGGTTTAGTGACTGTTGAAGCGTTTTCTTTGAGTTTAGGGTATGCTGATGAGGTCCCCACAGCACCGGACTTCACTTTATCATTATCATTTATTTTCTATCTTTCTTCACTTCATACTATTTATGTAGTATTTCCAGACTCTATTCAGATTTAATTGCTCATGTACTGTGACTTCTAGGTTTTGGGGAGATGTATTGACTTAGACTACTTATGGACTCGTTTCTATTAGACTTATTATGAGACTTATTATGATTTCCTTCATTTAATTCCGCAATTTATTTATGTTTCGCGACTTAACCTTATTTGTGGTTTTTGGGTCGTGACAGCTTGAAAGGTAAGTCCCACACTTTTGACTGTGATGAGCACTTGTGTTGGTACCAGTGTAATTGTACGGGTAGTGTACTATGATTAAGTATATAAATTGTTGGCGTTGATACGCAGAAATCTAGACCTGGTTGTGTCTTTGGTAGGTGATATCATGATAGATGAACTTGTCAATGTTTGCTTCTTATGTGCTTTGCGCATCACTTCTTACATGATAATTCTCGTGTACTCCTACCAAATTGTGGCCCACGGGTCACGACCCAACTAGAGGGCCATGACGGGCACCCGGAGCTAATATATCGAGCACCTCATGACATACGTCTCATAATCATATCTAGATGGACCACAAAGATAACTCATAAATATCATAATCTGTAAGAGACACGAGTCCAAGAGATATATGTACATCTATGTAATCACCATCAACTATGCCCATATATACAAGCCGACAAGGCTACCAAAAATGATATACAAAATATGAACCGATGAAGTTATAGAACATCTAACTATATACATCTGTCTACCAGCCTCTACATGAAGTGCATAACATCATAAAGATGGGACAGGACCTCCTATGTATATACACAAAAGAATAATACCAGCTGAACCGCAACTCCAAAACAAATGCAGCACTCCTGTACAATCGCTGATGAAGCAGCTTAGGGGTCTGGTTCGTCTCCCTGTCTACCTACGGGCATGAACGCAACGTCCACAAACAAAAGGACGTCATTACGAATAATGTACCGAGTATGTAAGGCATAAGTAACAAAATAATGAAAGTATAAAGATAACATAAGATAAAGAGATCAATCTGTACCTCTGAATGCCTCTTAAGGCGGATGTCATGTATGCTTAGTTTTTATTTTTATTTTTAAAAAGAACATTTTCATACATACATATATAATACCGTACCTGACCATATAGTGTCGGTGTTATCATTATATCATCATCATCCCGCGGCCGGGGTAACATCATAACGTACCCACTACAGTGGTGTGCACATCTATGTGTTGTACCCGTCGACTATAGCACGGCTCGGTGTGAGAAAATAGCTACATATATATAAAGCATGCATGAGAGCCCAAATAAAACGTTACAACTCTATCGGAGTGACGTAAGGTCAGTAAACCTCCGATTTGTCATTATGGAATCATCATCATCGCTATATCTCACCTTGAAGGAACAATTACCATAAGATGAGATCAACAACAATGAACGAGATCAATAATCATGAAACAAAGTCCAATAATATCATGAGAACATCAAGAACTATAAGCTTTAGTATTTCTAGAAATGAAGTCATCATAGAGGACATTTGTATACTAGCAATACATGCCCGTGTGATGCACGGGCCGAACATGTCTATTCACTTTAATTAGTCAGTCTTTAAGGTTTGTATTTTGAAAATAACTTTTAAAAACATTCTAATTGTTATTATATATACAAAATGTATTTTATGTACCATCACTTTTGTTGTAATTAAAAGTCTTTGAGATGGAAAGAGTCAGACTTTTTTATCATTATCATGACAATGAAAGTTGTTCATTGATGTAAAAGAAAATTAGTAAGAATATGAGGGAAAATTAATATTTTGATTCTAAATTTTTTCTTTTGAATTCTTTAATATTTTATATGTATACCGATAGGTTGATATGCATTTCAATTAAGTAACTATTCAAATCCAAACATAAAAACCATTTTGTTGTATATATTGGATTAAAATATTTTTATTAAATTAATTAAAAATATATTATAATTTTTTATATTAATTATTACAAAGAAATCAAAATTAAAAAGATATATGTTATATCATTAATCACCAAATTTTAATTCTGAAATGAAAATATAAAGTAATACATTTTATAAATGTGAAGAAACGATAATCAGAGACTGCAAAGGAGAGTGAATAAGGTATTGACAATGAAGGAAAACGGGGATAAATGTCACTCCCTCCCTTTACTTTTACTTGTCGATGTTAACATATCAAGGGGAAAAAAATTCTTCTTCTTATTTTACCCTTCACATAAATTAAAATTTTAAAAATCCCGAAAAAATTGTAAAAATTGACGTTTAATTATTATTTTTCATAAAAATTAACAATTACAAGAAATTACGAGTTATTTACTTTCACAAACGTGATTTGAAAAGAAGATACATATCCCGTTCTGTCTAACTCGAGAAAATTGTTAATTACAAATGACGTATGAATTACGGCTCATTTTGACCGCATTTTTTCATATTTTTAAATATTGCTCGAAAGTATATCAATATTGGGCTCGTTTTGAAGCTCGTATTTTAAAACGACGTATTATAATTTTTATTTCGTCAAAATATTATTTTACGAGGGCCGTATTAGACTAATTAACCTAAAACTATATAAAAACTATGCTACATTTTTATAGAAAATAAGAAGGGGATTTTATCCATCTGTACCTTTGTTGGTACTATTTGGATAAGGTCTTTTTGGGGAAAAAAGTACGACCAAATGGCCTATTTTTGTCCATAGATTTCTAAATGCTTAGTTGGATGATCTTGAAAATTTGGATAAGGATTTTTGGGGGGAAAAGTATGGCCAAGTGGCCTATTTTTGTCTATAGAATTCTATTAGTTGGATGATCTTGAAAATTTGGATAAGGATTTTTGGGGGGGAAAGTACGACCAAGTGGCCTATTTTTGTCCATAAAATTCTAATTGCTTAGTTGGATGATTTTTGAAAATTTGAATAAGGATTTTGGGGGGGGAAAGCTATGGCCACATGGCCTATTTTTGTCCATGGAATTCTAAATTGGCTTGCCTACAAATAGAAGGGATGGACATTAAGAAAAGGGGAATTTTTTTTGGGGAGATTTTTTTTTTTTTTTTTGGGAGGAAGTTTTTGGAATCTCATTTTTCTATTTTTGGGAAAAGAGAGTTCAAATTTGGCATCCTAAAAGCTAAAGTTTGATTTATATATTCAAAGCTTAGCAACAAAAGATACAAATATAAGATATACATATAGAAAAAGAGAAAAAAAATCAAAAGAAAAAGAGGTTTAAAGATTTGTGAAGTGTTTGGTGCTTGAAGTAGATTGAACTAATTCTCATTTTGATCTTTAGGTTGCCCCATCAAAAAGTAACCTCTCATTCTATCATTTATTTCATTTCTGTTATGATTATATATTTATTATGATACTTGTGTTAGTTAAAAATAATTCTTTGCTAGCTTAGTCTTGTTTAATGATTAAGTGGATATTATGTGAATTTGATACCATTTGAAAAAATGAAAATAAATTAGAAGCTTGATTTAGACAATGTTAAGTGATTTTAGGTTAGTTAAATCATTTTCTGAGGCTATTGAGACTATATACCAATAAATATTGATTTATTAATTTTCAAAGAATGTGAAAAGTCAAAAGTGAACAAGTTATATGTAGGAGCATTAAAGTAACTTTTGGTGCAAATTTGCATTGCTATTGTTCGTCCTCTCTTCGCATTTAAAGTATTGACAAAAAAGGAAAACGGGGATAATAGAAATAGAAAAGAAGATGAATATATAATAGAAAAATAGACATATATTTTTAGTAATAATGGCCAAGCAATATGGACGAAGGGAGTACATTTTTATTAATTCTTAAAGAACGTAAAAAATCAAGTATAGTAATGTGGCCAAGTAATATGGGACGGAAGGAGTACTTCATTTGTTAATTCTTAAATAACGTGAAAAGTCAAAAATGAACAAGTAAAAGTGTACGGAGGAAATAAATATGTGTCGGAGAATTAGAATAGAAGTGCACACGTGTATACATGAGAAGAGAATAAATATTCAGTACTATAGCATATATCCACGTGAGATTTATTAATTGTCAAAGAATGTGAAAAGTCAAAAATGAACAAATTAAAGTGTACGGAGGAAATAAATTTGTGTAGGAGAATTAAAATTGAATTGCATATGTCTATACATGATAAGAGAATAAATATTTAGCTAGAACAAGAAAATCAAAATGAACAAATAAAAGTGCACGAAGGAAATAAATGTTTCGGAGAATTAAATTTAAAGTGCATACGTCTATACATGAGAAGAGAATTAAATATTAAGTACTATGACATATGTCTACGTTAATATGGACGAAGGGAATATTTCATTTTTATTAATTCTTAAAGAACGTGAAAAGTCAAGTATAGTAATGTGGCCAAGTAATATAAGACAGAAGGAGTACTTCATTTATTAATTCTTAAATAATGTGAAAAGTCAAAATGAACAAGTAAAAACGCACGGAGGAAATAAATATGTGTAGGAGAATTAAAATAGAAGTGCACACGTGTATATATGAGAAGAGAATAAATATTCAGTATTATGGCATATATCCATGTGGGATTTATTAATTCTCAAAGAATATGAAAAGTCAAAAGTGAATAAATTAAAGTGCATGGAGGAAATAAATTTGTGTAGGAGAATTAAAATTGAACTGCATATGCCTATGCATGAGAAGAGAATAAATATTCAGCTAGAACACGAAATGTCAAAAGTGAACAAGTAAAAGTACACGAAGGAAATAAATGTGTCGGAGAATTAAATTTAAAGTGCATACGTCTATACATGAGAAGGGAATAAATATTAAGTACTAGAACACATGTCTACATGGGATATAAAAATAGTTGGATAAAGTGTACAAATTATATAGCTCATGGTACAAGAATTTAATGCGGGTACAATTCGTGAAGCAGTGGGTACAAGGAGGGACTGCTGTGTTCGTCCCTCCATGGCACTTATTATTTTTCAGTACTATGGCATATATCCACGTGGGATTTATTAATTCTCAAAGAATGTGAAAAGTCAAAAGTGAACAAATTAAAGTGCATGGAGGAAATAAATTTATGTAGGAGAATTAAAATTGAACTGCATATGTTTATACATGAGAAGAGAATAAATATTCAGCTAGAACACGAAAAGTCAAAAGTGAACAAATAAAAGTGCACGGAGGAAATAAATGTGTCGGAGAATTAAATTTAAAGTGCATACGTCTATACATGAGAAGGGAATAAATATTAAGTATTATTACACATGTCTACATGAGATATAACAATAGTTGGATAAAGTGTACAAATTATATAGCTCATGGTATAAGAATTTAATGTGGGTACAATTCGTGAAGCAGTGGGTACAAGGAGGGACTGCTGTGTTCGTCCCTCCATGGTACTTATTATATATAGAAATATGTTCGTATCTAAGTGATCATGCCATAAGAAGGAAAGGGCTTAGCTTTAACATACATTTTCGTCCCCTTAACTACTTAACGTTTTTCCCCCCAAGCTCGCAAATCTACATTCAAGAGGATTCATACTAGAGTTAAGTCTTGAAAACACTCATAAGTTCAAACTAGAGTAATTAGTGAGCTAGCAGAATTTGGGCAGCACTTCCCCTATTTTATCTACTTCCACCAAATTCCAAAACAACTCCCAATCAACAATAACAACATCAACAATACCATAATCAAAATATTTCATTCAAACTAAACTTAAATTAATCCAAAAATTCCCTTTCAAATTCAACTCATAGCCATCAACTTCAATTTAATACTTTGTGACTTCTCCACTATGATTCTTTTCCTTTCCAAGACTTGTTAAACCTTTAAGTCAACTCAATCATATTAAATAAGATGAAGAACACACCTTATAATAGAAGAACTTCACCTTACTCAACTCTTTTCAAGACCAAATTCATCACAACATTGAGCAGAAGTAAGAATAATCATCTTCCATGGATTCTCTTGGGGTTTAAGGTTTAATCTTCTTTTGTAATGGTGTGGAAGGTTTTGGAATGATGGAGAACCTTCAAGAACACTCTAATAATATAGGGAGAGAAGGGTGGAAAGTGGAAATGAAAAATGGGATCTTTTGAATATTAAAAAGGCCTTAAAACAACCCCACCGCCCCGTGTTGCGGGGGAGATGCGGCCCAGCAAGTTGGGACATGCGGCCACATACTCCCTCCACAATATGGGGAGGTTTTGGGCAGTAAGGTCCCCAAAAATTGGGAGTTTGCGGCCCATATGCTGCACAACAAACTCAGTTTGCGGCCGCAAACTCTAATTTTCGAGAAAATGCATTTTTTTCGATTCGTTTGACTTCCAATCCTTATGATACCTCATTGACAATTATGTAAACCTTCATTAACCATCTAAGGAATCCTACAACTCCCTCTCAAGCTAATGCTAAACAATGTATAGCACAAATGATACGAAATGTTCCCAAAAACATGACACCAATTCTAACCTTCGACGAACTTGCTTCCGCCGATTCATTTAACTCCGAAACCTTAAGGCACATACTTAAAATTATTAGATATCCTCCTTAACCTTATAAGGGCTTCATTTCCACTTTGGGCTTATGTTAGTTTACTTATAATGCAAACGATGCGAAATTTTCCAAGGTGTAACATACGGGCATTGTTGGGACATTATGAGCTATATATTGGTTGTATATGATATCATACATGTGGTATTTATTCATATTTATATACTTGATGCCTGAGTTGTGTAAAGGAGATACAAGATGGTCTAAAAGGTGGGGATAAAGATATGAGTGGTGTTCTCACATTTCGGCGGTAAAGTGAGGTTCTCACAGTCCGGCGATATAATGAATGGTCATTGTCCGAAGGGAAATGACCACGGATGGTATAGTGACAGGTATATGAACCTCCAGAGTACCCTATTGGTTATGACTATGTGGATGACCTATAGCATGTGTACTGGGATAGTTATTGGTCAATGCATTGCATTCATTCATTTTTATCATCCTTTCCTATTTGATTATATGCTTACCTACTGATAAAAAAACTTAGTTAACTCTCGAAATTCTAACCATGTCACATAATTTAGCCCTGCGACTTTGTTAATATCTTCTTAAACTTTTAATAATTGATATTTTACCTTCTTTATCTTATAACAAACTAGCCAAATAAACCTATAAATGTCAAACGTCCAAATGTATAATTGTAACAAATTATTTTTTAACACTAAAAATAAATAAATAATCAAATGGTATCATTTGTGTTCAATTTTAGTGCAATAAACTAAACGCCCAATAAAAAGTAATTTCTACTCCCTCTGTTTCAATTTATATGAACCTCTATTTTTTAATCCGTGTCAAAATGAATGGCCTTTTGGAAATAAATTTACTTTATAAATGATTTACAATTACACAAATATTCAAGATTTATTTTAAAATATAAATTTTAAAAGTCTTCCCTTTTTTTTAAATGTCGTACCCAGTCAAACGGGTTTATATAAATTGAAACAGAGGGAGTATATTAATAATCTCTGCGTTATTACTTCTCTTTGAAGTAACGACCCCATAAGTATAAGCCTATTCAAACAGGCTCTAAAACCTCAAAAACACCTCATTGTTAGTGTAATTCTTTACGCTTACTCTTCAAGCACTCCAAGTTGTATTTAGGGCAAAACCTGGGAAGCACAGTGTCTAACACAATGTCTACTTCAATCGAATTGGACGAAGAGATAGAAGGAGACCAAATTGGCTGCAGAAATTACCGTTTCTCCAAAATCGGAACACCCGTCCCTATTATAAATGATTCTTCATTTGATGTCGAAAGTGAATGTCCTCCTTTACAACCTTTAGTCGTCTCCGAACGCTTTCGTCTTCTATTCGTTGCCCACTCCAGTGGTCAGTTTTACTTCGTTTTCTATATAACTTACAGAGATGAGAAGAATCTCCTACTCCCTTGTCGCAATTTATGTGGCACAGTTAAAATTTCGAGGGTCGGTTAAGTTTTTCTTTGACCTGAATTCCTTTATGCGTCTTTTTAAATACTTTAAGTGGTTAATTATTCTGATTTATAATACTTTTTAAGTAGTTTTGAAATGTATAAATTTTATTTCTTAAAACTTAAAGCTTCTGTGTTCGAATTCATATTCAAAGTTTAGAAGTTTGTTACATAGATGAAAAGAATCACCTATATTTTTTTTTTTGGGCAAGATTATGCTCTGTCTATTTTTGAAAATATTTATGCCACGTGGCCCACATTTTGAGTTTGTTACCTGACTTAGCCCATATTTGTGTATAAACACCATTTATCCACTTCATACAAGGTTGATACATTATGTATATATGCTTTCCCCTAGGTATATAATATTGTATAATATTGTATATTGGGATACATGGCCTAATGTTTTATGTTGGGCTGTATATTTTTTGAAATTTTCCCTTTTTTCCTTGGAGTTATCTATTTTGAAATTATTTAGCTATGTAGCCCATATTTTTAGTTTGTTACCCTATTTAGCCCATATTTCTGTATAAGCACCATTTATTCACTTTTATACACTTTGTTTGATGCATTATGTATAATGCTTCCCCCAAGTATAATATTGTATAATGGGCTACATGGGGTAATATTTTATGCTGGCCTGTATATTTTTGAAAATTTCCCTCATTTTTTTTTTGTTGGAGTTATCTGGTGCCTTTTATTTTTTTAAAATAAGATTAGTAGACCTTTGGCCATAGATTCCACATTTGTTTTCATTTTATCTGGAATTTATGGAATCGGAGTTGAAGATGGAGTTGTGTTTGGTTATACTTTTTGCAAAGAATATTTGAAATAATGTTGATGCCTGAATATACTTAAATATAACTTCATAAGTGATACGTGAGTTGGAAAAAAGTGAAAACAGGTTATAAGATGTTTTCCAAATTTGAAATACAACTTCAAGTTGGATTTGGAATATTCATGACCAACCACTGATTTTCAAATAACGCGAAAGTTATTCCAGAAAAAAGTGAGTGACTTTATGGCCAAGCGGGCACTTATCAAATTTTTTGTTGAATTTTTGTTTGTTTGATAGGGTTTTGTGTTGCGAGGACAAAGGAGGTTATGGCTTCGGCGGAAGAGATTAAAGAGAAAGGTAGTGGTCCTTCTATACAGGAAGTGAGTATTGTGGATGTTGCTATCGGGAAAGTCTCGGTACTTGCATTGTCTGGAGATGACTCCTTGCTTGCTGCTTGTGTTGGCAATAAAATCCATTTCTTCCCAGTTAGCACCCTTCTTTACAAGGTATTTTCATTTGCTTGTAACATCAAAACTTTGTATTTGACTACAATATGTTGGCCTTGCCTAATTATGTATTCCCTCCGTTTTAATTTGTTTGTCTGGTTTTGACTTGGCATGGAATTTAAGAAAGTAAAGAAGACTTTTTAATATTGTGGTCTTAAATTAAAGATATGTAAAATGTACCAAAATGCCCTTTAATCTTGTGGTCTTAAATATTTCATGTAGGATGTTGGGTGTAAAGAGTTACTAAATTTAGAAGTGACATTCTTTTTGAAACGGACTAAAAAAGAAAGTAAGACAAACAAATTGAAACTAAGGGAGTATTACATAAACATTCCTAGCTAAATGCCTCTAGGTTCCAATACCTGCTTCTTGGCTGCAATTAATTTGGATACATTTTTGTTTCAAGTTAAAAAGGCATTGAACTTGAGTTCATTCTGTATAAAAATCAGTTCTATGCGTCTGTATCAATGTAGAAGTAATGAAAAATTGATGCCCTTCATTCTTGTTTGTATGGCTAATTAATAGGACCAAACACCAGCCTTTTCTCATTCTCTCAATGATTCAAGTATCATCAAGGATATTCAATGGGCTAAAAAGGAAGAAAAGGTTTATGTTGTTCTCTCAAGTGATGGGAAGTTGTATAGCGGGGTTGCTCAAAGCCCTATTAAAGAAGTTATGGATGAGGTTGATGCTGGTATGTTTCCTTTATCCGTCTTTCTCTTGATTTGTGAGGGCCTTTCTATCTGTGTTGTGTGGTATCTTTTGCTTAGCTTTTTCCATAAAAGGTTCAGGAACTGTCAAGGTCTCTGATAAATTGAATTAATACAGTTAGTTAGTTTCCGATTTAGAGACTTCTTAGAATTGATTTTATTCTCAAAAAAAATAAAAAGAAATTTCTTAGAATTGATTAAACTTTTTTGATCCAAAGTATTCCACGCGGGCTTCTGATCCCAATGAGGCATAGAGCTACTCCACATCTATGAGTATTTTATTTGCAAAAATAACACCAATTGTGGGTTGATGGTATACGGAAGCACGTACGAGAATGTTTCGCTAAGTTATACGAGTATACGGAAGCACATACGAGTATGTTCCCCTTAGTTATATAGGGATTAGGTAACTAATGAACTCCATGAGAACATCTACTATCATTTATAGGCTTTAATTACTGCAAGAACCTTAAGTTTGTAAGCAGAACTTGACTTATTTGATCGCTCTTTAGTAGATCAAATATCAATGGGTTGGTTGTTTTGCTCTTGTCAGATGCTTCTTCTACTTTTTTCCCTGCTGCAGCTTGATCATTCTGGACTTAGGGCCAACCATTAGGAGATCAGGAGCAGTTCATTTTTTTTTTTTTTTAAACACGACATACAAATCTTCGTTGTACTACGCTTCTCCTTGTGTACTTGTCCCTCTTCTTTCGTTACCTTACCAAGTCTTGGTGAAATAAGTCTGATCAGAAAAAAATTAAATTCATATATATTCATCTGGTTCTATCGATAGTTACCCATACATGCCGGGGTCTGAATTTCTTATAATGACATGACCAATCTAGAAAAAGCTCTCGACACTTCCGATATCATTTCAGACATTTATTTTTCTGCTTCAGCTCTAGATTGAAGCTCAAATGAGAACTACATGTTCATATTTGTCACCTTAGTCCTTTGGAACTTCCCTGTTGATCCATCTTTGGATCACTGTGAGTCAGGGGTTTCAGACGTGATATAGCATCTGCTTAAAGAATTGTTACTCTTTCTGCTGATTTTTCCCACCAATAAATCTATGTTGTTCTCTTCATCAATTTTTTTTCTTCATAGAAAATAAATCTATGTTTGCTAAACTTCTTCACAAAATGTTTGCTTCAACTTCTGCCTATTTTCTTACTGTTGCTATCTTTGCGTAATTCTTATCATCTGGTTGAAGGTTGGGGCCTTACCCTTGCTGGAATCATTCTCTACTAATTCCAGTATCATGTTAGCAATGTACGACCAACCTGCATCTTGTCTGTGTTCAGGTGTAATCACTGACATCTCCTCTTGTCCACACCAATTCTATTCTAATGACCCTTGCCTATGAAAAAACATAAAATAGTAACTTTATCAAAAAGAAAATAAAAAACTTTAGTAATTCTAATGAATGTTCCCTATATGCTGAAACTTTGTAGTGCATTGTACTCATATAGTTGATTGTATTCCCTCCGCAAATGCATATTGTGCTCATTCTTGTGAAGTGCTAAAATGAGGATTTTCATACCAAGAACATATTGTTGCTGTCAACCTTTGGTCTACTAACAAAATTTCTTTGGTCTACTAACAAAATTTCTTCTTTCATCAGATCAGACTTCACTATTGTCTATTTGGTTGAATGACCCTTGTGGCCTAAAATATAGTTTCATTTTCGTTTTTAGCTCTAGTTGATTCAGTTGATTAGCACTTAATGTCACCATATCACTAGGTTTTAGTTACCCTGTTGTATTTGACATTCTTATCAAAGAAATACTGTTTGATGATGGTCAGAAACTCTAGAGAGCAGTGTTGTCAAAGGCACTCTTAAGCCCTGAGGCGAGGCGCAAAATATTTTGAGCGCTTTGCCTCGCTTAATGTGCCCTTTAGTGTCGTCATCAACGCTCTAAGACATACTTTTCCTTGCAAATGAGCCTCTCATAAAGAGGCGACACTAAACAATGATAGTTCACTTTATCATAATTTTTTTCATCTTCTTTGTTCATATACTCCCTCCGTTTCAATTTATGTGAACCTATTTGACTGGGCACGACATTTAAGAAAGAGTGAAGACTTTTGAAACTTGTGGTTCAAAATAAATCTTGAATATTTGTGTGGCTGTAAATCATTCCATAAAGTGAATTTGTTTCCAAATTAGGAAAGAGGCCATTCATTTTGGCACGGACTAAAAAGGAAATAGGTTCACATAAATTAAAACAGAGGGAGTATTTGTTATTCATGCTTATTATTATTAATCTTGGACTAAACATATATATGTAATTTTTCTCCATTTGCGCCTTTTCATTGAAGCTCGTGCTTTATTTGCGCTTAAAGCCCTAATGGACCTTAGAGCTTTTTTGGGTTTTTCACTTTTGATAACACTGCTAGAGAGAGACAACTACCTTTTCCCGGAAAATTATTTTTCGGAGGCCAAATAGATAGACAACTTAAATTTGACACCAGTTTTGATTTCGATCTTTTGGGCCGAGGGTCTACTGGAAACAACCTCTCTATCCCCAAAAAGGTAGAGGTAAGGTCTGCGTATATCCTACCCTCCCCAGACCTCACTTGTGGGTTACACTGGATTTGCTGTTGTTGTTGTTGTTTTCATTTTGACACTTTACCTGAGGATGTTCCCGGTGAAACACCTAAATCATGTCCAAAATGTGCCTATTTAACACCTTACTGACAGCCAGCCAAAAAACAAAGTGCGTGTAATTCACACACAGGTGACATGGCAAAGTGACGAATGAAATGAAGTCATGGCATTTGGGCTACTTATAAAAAAAAGATATCTATTTTTAATCCCCTCCATTTCATCTGTCTTCTCCGCTCGCCCCTCCCTAATGGCTACATCATCTCCATCCAACCCACTTCACCCCATTGATTCTGGTCTTCTTTAAATGGAATAGGCATCAATAGATTCTCAATGTTGGCTAGATGAACTATATATTTTTCTTACTATATATTACTCTCCTCAATGTGGAAGCTTGACCTCTTCTGCGTAAAATGCAAGGTAAGGTTGCGTACAATAGACCCTTGTGGTCCACACCTTCCACACGGACCCCGCGCATTGCGGGAGCTTAGTGCACCGGGCTGCCCTTACTCTCCTTTCTAACCTTCTCCGCTCTCCAACACACACCTCCTTATGACCTGATCATCATCTAAATTTTTATCCATTAGAATTTTTTTTTTTTTACTCCCTTTACCTGCAAACTTGAGTCCTTTATTGAGTCAAAACATGTATATTTTTATTGATCCGTGACGACGAGATTCAACTTAGATTTTTTTTTGTTTTACCGTGTTGAATTATGTTATTAGCTGGATCACACTTTGGTTGAGATTGAAGTGTCCAATAGGTATGCCTTTGTTGAGGTGTCTAAATGAAAAGTGGTGGCAACTTTAAGCAACTGCATATGTATTTGGCCGTTTCTATACTTTCTCTGTCCCAATATATGTTAAATATATTCTTTTTTAGTCTGTCTCAAAAGAATGTTATACTTCCTTATCTAGAAATAATTTAAACTTTTAAATTTCTCATTTTACCATCAATAAGATAATTATAGCCACATCAGTTTCAAGAAAGATAATTACAGCTACATAAATGTCTATGGCTTGTTCTAGGCACAAGTTTCAAAAATCTTTCTTTCACTCTTAAACTTCATACCTAGTCAAATACTGCCACATAAATTGTGTCCGAAGAGTTCATTTTTCTTCTGAAGCAGTAGCTTCATTCACTTTTCTCTACAGCTATCAGGTAGTGGATCAAGAATTATGAAGTGACTTTTGGGTGTTTTTCTTTGTTATTTTTTCCTTTTTGGAGGCAGGGGAATATGCTAGATATTGCAATAAGCTATAATGCGAAACTTTCAACAACTTGATGATCTGATTTACAAGTTAAATCTATTGAATTCTATATGTACTGAGCTTGTACTTATTTGTCTTCATAATGTTGTATAGTTGGGTGGAGTCCGGATGGTGAGTTTATTGCCATCACAAGGAAGAATTTGGTTAGCATTCTATCATCAAAGTTTGAGGAGAAGTTCAGCATATCACTATCATTTAAATCACTGCTTGATGATTCTAATGCCAAATATGTCATCAAAGGTATACCTTTATTTCTGTATTTATAGCAAAGAGAGATCCGAACACATGTTTATTGAAAGAAAACTTTATAAAAACAATTATTGTAAGTTTTACATATTACTATTACTATTTATTTTTTGATTAGCGGTTGCCCTTTTTTTTTTATAGCTAATAGAGACATAAAAACATATGTTTATTGACAAAACCTTTATAAAAAATTATGTTAGTTGTTTTTTGATTTTTTTTTTTTTGGTTTGTAAAGTTTGAAAAATAATTGGGGCAGCAAATACATACATCTAGTAGTGTCAGATGAGAACCACCAAAGTGTCAAATCCCTGTAAATATCTCTTTTCTCTTTCTGTTTTTAGACTAACACTTTTCTAGGTCTCCAGCATATCCTTAATGCTGAGGAATACAAATTTACCAGTTTTAAAAAAAAAACTAACAAAATGTAGTACCACCTCTTTATAGTGTTTAACTAGACCAAATCAAGCTCTACATTTCCAACAAAGTTATTTGCTTAATGCCTACTTATGACTTATGAACTTGTTTTCTTTTTTGAATAAAGATGACTTATGAACTTGTTAATTGAATGATATGTGTATATCATGATAATTTCAGAGATCCACCCTTTCGTAACACTAACCTCCCTTGTAGTTTGAAATATTACACTTACCTCACGCATTTGAATTCTATTGTAACAACATTTTTAGTTTAATCATCAATGTTACTTGTAATATGACTAATATGCCCTTGTAAAGTTTTTTAAAGCTTTTACTGCACATTTAATAATTAAATGAATGTCTTCTTTACAATTTTTTTTTTCTAGAATTAAAAAGAAACTAATCTTGCTGGCACTAAGGGATGATGCCTAAGATTCCTAGCTAGATTATGAATATTGTACTCAAATTCATTTTATAAGCAATTTCACCTACATTGTGACGTAAAAAGTTACTTTGGCCCCTATTGATGTCATGTTTATGGGTACAATATTATTTTCACCAGTAAAGGCAAAACAATATATTTGGACTTTCGGCCTACAGCATCAGATACTTATGTTCTTCATTGAAGCTGATGCTTTCCTTGTTTATTGGAGTTAATGTATCTTCTGCAAATCTTGGCAAATATAAAGTCGTAGGTTTTGTGAAAAGGGTATATATCTTTGAAATATGAAGACGATAACTTCACAATCAAGTCACGCAAATTGAGCCACTACGGTAATATAATTTTATGGTGAAGGTTTCTTACAGTTATTGTAATATTTGCGACCTTCTCAATTTCATTTATTTTGATGAAGCAAAAGCAAAGAAATATTTGAAGACAGTGTCTTTAAAATGCTGAGTAGGTACTACTTCTCTGATGATCATTTAGGAAATACTCTTTGCTGAAAGAGATAAAGTTTTTAAAGAATTCGTAAACCATTTACCTCTTTGCTCTCAAAAGCATATATCTAGTTTACTGCTGCAAGATTAAAATTGCTCTTTCTTAAAACTCAGTGCATGTATTGTAATTTGTAACTTATAAAGCTTCATGAAGATCACTTTGATTCTTTGGTAAAGCATTCCTCTATCTTGATTTAGTTCTTTATCCTTCTTTTTTTCTTTTTTCTTTTGGAAACTGGTAACTTTATTAGTTCTTTATTCTTTTATCCACAAAGAAGTGGAGGAATAGTCATTTCGGTTGTGAAAAAGAGCGAAGAGGAAACCCTCGAGGGGTTGGCACGGTGGCAATTGACTTATTCTCCCTTTATCCACAAAGAAGCCATCGGACTGGGGAATTACCCGTGGTGCACTTGCGGGAAACTCCTTTCGTGCACCCCCGGGATTAGTCGGGCTCAAAGAAGACACCCGGTGCTTAATCAAAAAAAAAAAAAAAAAAGAGCGAAGAGGAATCATAAGCATCATCCTTAAGTGCCAGCTTTTTGAAGAGAAAAACTCCTTTTTGGGTAAAGAAGACACTCATAGAATATAATTATTATATGTGGAGTAACTATAAAACAAATTAAAAAGGGTAGATAATCATATAACTAAATTTTTGCATGGCTGATGAGTAGGCTAGATATTTTGTTACTAAAGAATTAAAATAAAGGAGGTGAGCGTAATATTTCAAATCACAAGGGAGGTTAATGTTATCGATGTTCTAAAAACTTGTACTATTTGTGCTGTTATGATGTTTTTTTTTTCTTTTTCTCAGGATGGTTTGTTACTTTTGTATTTTTCATATGAATAATAAATATATTACTATTATAATTATATTACGAACTATTAACAATACAATTCTTTTGTATTGTTCATAATTATATAACTATAGTAAGTTACCATTATCAAAAAAACAAAAAACATTACTATTGTCAGCTATTTGTCTAATTCTTCCAGTACTGTCTGCAGTGTTTTCTGAATTTTTACTATTTTAAATATCTTTTCATATCTTTGTATTTTGCTTATAGAGTTAATTGTTTTTGGGGATTATGCCTTGCGCCTTAGGGTTTATGCCACACCCATTCTTGGTATAACGCCTCCCAGAGCGTCGCCTGTCAAACACTGTTCAAACTGACTAGATTTTCAAAAGGGTTGAAAAGCCTCCGCTACTTAGGTTTTAAATATAGTTAAAAAAATTTGCATCTGATGAGTTGATATATTTTTCTTGGTTGTTGCTAATGGATTATTCTGCATCTGTTGGTCAACTTTTCGTTTCCATTAACCTAGATGCAGGTGTATCATTACTTTAACTGACTGTTGTTTGAATTAGTGGATGCTGTCAGATGGATTCGTCCTGATTGTATTATAATTGGATGCCTTCAAGTAAATGATGACGACGAGGAGGAAAATTATGCGGTGCAAGTCATCACAAGTGAGAATGGAAGAATAACTAACGTAAGTGGATAATTGGAATTGCTGAGAATCTAATTGGAGTTACTGTTGTATTTCATTGTTCATATTTGCTGTACTCTTGTTTAGTAGAACAGTTCGTTATAGTATGTGTCTGACTTGTGGTACTTTTTTAGAATCCTAGATGAGAGATTTGTCAAAATATCTCTTATGCAATTGGTTAGATGAGTACCTATAAAAAAATTAATTGGCTAGAGCCTAGATGAGTACCTATAAAAAAGTAATAGGTTAGATGAGCTTTTTCTTATGAGGCCTGTTATAATGTCAACTTGGGGTGATACAGTGTGCAGTGTGTTTGCTGTAGCGGCTTCAGAGAGCAGAGCAAAGATGTCTTTTAGAGTAGGACTTGTCCCATGTTGTGCTCAACACTCCGGTTCATTGTTTTTATGTGTTTGATGGTGTTGTTATTATATTTACTCTTTAGCCGTGTGCTGATGAAGGAGATTTATATAAACAAATTGGGTAGTAAAAATCAGGTTCAAATCGTAGTGGAGGCAAAAATAAACCCTAGGTGATTTCTTTTCATTTGTCCAAGTCTTGATGGATATAGTTACCCGATATCTGTGCTGGTGGGAGGTAGCAGGCTAGTAGGTACCCGTGGAATTAGTCAAGGTGCACACAAGCTGGCCCAGACACCACCGTTATAAAAAAAAATTGGGTAGTAATTCCATGATTAATTTACTTTTTGAAAATGTGTTTGTTTTCCTCTATCAATTCACAACACTTCAGTCCATGTAAATTTGAGCGATTGGGAGAGAATGATGAGCATTGCAGAGCATTTGAGAAACAGTATTTGAAAAAATTCTGAGGATCTCAAGGTTCTATGTAATGTTAGTGTTGAAACATGAAATAGCCTTTTCGTATAATAGGTATGGCTTGTCCTAGAAAATCCTGGCATAGCTGCAGCAGGCTTTTACTGGCATGAATTCAAGTTCAAATATGTCCGTTGTTAGAGATTCTTTGGAATGGAAAGGTTACAACCATGTCGAACCATGCTCACCTAAAACCCTAGTTTATGATCATTCATCATGAATTATTGTCCGTTTATACTGAAACGATGTTTAAAAGCAAAAAGGCTCTCAATCACATCATTTGACAATGAAGCAACTACAAAGAGATACAGGAAGCTAGGCAGGATTCCAAACACCTCCTGCTTAAAGAAGATAAATAAGAAAAAGAACACACAAAGCTCTTAGTTGTTTAGAAGAGCAAGAGAGTTCACATGCAGACACAATGGGGATGGATCTGCAGCTTCTTAGGTTCGAAGATCAGACACTAGGCAATGACCTTGACAACGGAGACCATGTGATGTTGATGCTCTTGATCTCCACCCTCAAGTGCTACTGTAGTTGATAGAAAATACCCCGGAGAGAGTTAATGATATAATAAAATATCGTCAGGCAAAAGCACATATCTCTATCTGTTGACAATTTATCTGGGGTTGTATTTTAATGTTAGGATTTGTTTCTTTTAGGCTTTCATTGAATTGTTAGAATGATTCTTTATCCTCGTGGCTCGTACCATAGGAAATTTATTACATGCTTACTTGCTATGTTTCTTATTTCTTTCCTTTGCAGCCTTCAGCCAAGCCAGTTGTAAGGTCCTTCAGGGATGTATTTCTAGACTTTCGTTATGATGCAGTTCCTTTATGTAGTGGACCTCATCTCTTCTCGAGTTATTTGGATCTACAGTACGTATTGTTACTTTGCCTTTATAATAAGTTTTCTGCATCTGGATTTATTTGCAGTGTGTGACTTTCAAAGTTTTAGAGATAAGTCCAATCATTTGATTTAGAAGAATGTTATATCTATCGTGTCCTGCTCAAAATTATAGAATGAAACTCTGATATTCTCAGTTGAACTAATATATCCGTTGTCAGCTCAAAAGGCTCTCCTACTTTGCTTTCCCAAAACTGCATGAGGAACAATTCTGTCAACTTTCAATTCCATGCTATGGTTGGTTTATCCACCCTCCTAGTTCTTCATCACCATTCCACTTTCATGTTCCCCTACCCCACTACGTTTACTCCTTGGTGCCAAATCTCCACAATCACTTCACCGACGATGAACTAAACATTCTAATATCACTCACATACTTATCAGTAGGGGAGGACGTTTGATACTTCGGTTTTCGATTGTATATATACTGAATACCAAACCGTAGTTTGTTAGGTTCGGTTAGATTTCGGTTTGGTTCTTCAGTATGGCCCTTATATGCTGGTGGGTTATTATCTACTTAAAAATGAGATTTTCAGTTTGGCCTGACGATAAATAACCTTGCCACATTCATAAGCAATTGTAATGGTCTATTTTTCCTTCTAACTGAAAAGAAATTGTATTCTGACCTTAACAGTGGAGTATCCCCAAAATGTACATAAGCAATTCACATATTATTAAAATTCCCCTGTAAGTAAATTCAAATCTTACACAATTATATACAGAGACTTCTGTTATGCTTCCGTCAGTGTTTTGTAACACTATGGAGCAGTTCATTTTTTATATTTTACTGTTTTAAACAAATTGAGAAGAGGAGAATTAGGTGGTCATAGCAATGCACCAAACATCTGCTAGAATATATATTAGACTATTTTACATACGCACAATATGTAAATAAACGAACAAAAACCACACTAAATACAACAAACAATAACTTCATACCCAATGAAATCCCACTATTTTATTTTTTATTTTAAAGTTATTCCTGGGATGGAAATTAAACCCAAAGTTGTACGCATAACTTACCCCTACCTAAATGCTGATTAATATTAAACTAATCTTTCGGAAATAGGATGACATACATCCGTGAAAAGAGTTCAAAATTTGTACTTACTGAAAAAACAAATCATGCTATTTTACTTTCCCAAAAAAGGCGAACAAGGCCAAATAAGTAGAAGAAAGATACATTGAAGAAAAAATATTAACGCCCCAATCTAAGAATCAGGAATTAGACTTGGGGAGTTGGGGTCTTTGACCATGTTTTCCTTACATTTTTTCTAAGTTATTTTAACCCGATATGGGGTTCAAACTTATATACTAAAATAGCATTGTACGGATACCTCAAAACCAAAAACCGAACCGAAGTATTTAGTTTATTCATCTAGTCTATGCTTATTATTCCTGATCAATGGTTGTGGATTACTTTTTGAGATAAGAGAATCTCCCTTCTACTGCACAGGTGCAACATCATGCTTAATGCTTTTGTGAATCGGAAGAGAAAAATAAGAGAAACTCAACTTGATTATTCCCTCAACGGAAAAGGGCCAAAAATGCCTTTGGACTATCCAAAAAGGT
Organism: Lycium ferocissimum; assembly: GCF_029784015.1. Lineage (NCBI taxonomy): Eukaryota > Viridiplantae > Streptophyta > Magnoliopsida > Solanales > Solanaceae > Lycium > Lycium ferocissimum. The sequence goes on along the minus strand of NC_081351.1, from coordinate 1,843,117 downwards.
TTAAAAGTACCCTTCACCCATCTATTGGGCAAAAAATACCCTTCTTCCACCTATTTTGGCTCACTTATGCCCTTAAAACTAACAACCCACTATTTTATTTTTTTTATTTTAATTATTTATTACGTGGCGCCTCCCTATTAGTCGAAATTAAAACCCACCCACACGGATTGCCCCGACCCAACGACCCACTACCCAATTCCCATGACCCACGACCCAATCTAAGAGGTTTTGTCCATGTCTTGTTTCACATCAATAGAGGTAATGTTCCATTTATTACCTTTTACAATTATATGGACAGCAACAGGACATGACATGATGGATTTGAGAATAAGGCAAGTGCGGCCAAGGTTCAGACTGGGCATAGTTGGCAAGACAAGATTAGGTAGAGTTGTTAGTTGAGATGCAAGTCTCTTGGGGGAAATTTGGGATGGGATGAAGGATCAAGCAGGGCAATTGATCGCGATCAGGGGAGCGCCAATTTTCTTTTAGACTCTTCTTTCTGTTGGTCAGCATATACTAAACCAAAAACAATAAATTTGGCACCTGAGAGAAACAATACGTTATTTAAAGGAAAGAGATATGTGCATCATTTGAAACACACCTCTCATTTGAAACGCACCTCTATATGTTTTCTCTCTTTGGAGTAGCCACTAGTGTATTCCAATTTTCCAAAATGGGATTGAAAAACAGTTTGGATAAGGGTTTGAGGAAATCCTCAAGAGTAGTTTTGTCATTTGAAATGCTTTATCCAGGTATATTTAATCCACTTGGTTCGTTTCGATTTTACAAAGCTCGGTTTGATTTTTCAATTTACTGTTTTGCAAAAGTGCAAACTGAAACCAAACTGAATGCTTATAGTTACTCCTTTTTGAACCTAGGGGGGAAATTCAAGTCTTTTGAGATCTAGGAATTGGGTCATGGGTCGTCGGGGCGAAGGGAAAATATCCGTGGGGGTGGATTTTAATTTCGACCAATAGGGAGGCGCCACGTAATAAATACTCACTCTGTTTCAATTTATGTAAACCTATTACTATTTGGGGAGTCTACGAGGTGCTTCTTTGACCATGTTTTCCTTACATTTTTTCTAAGTTATTTTAATTATGAATTATCATGACTTATAGTACTTTTTATGTAGTTTCTACATATATAAATTTTATTTTTATAAACTTGAAAAATCTAAATTCTATTTATTATAAACTTGAAAAATCTATGTTAAAATTTACGGTCAAAGTTATAAAGTTTGACCCTCGTACTCCGAAAAGGTTCACATAAATTGAAACGGAGGGAGTAATAAAAATAAAAAATAAAAAAGCAGGCTGTTAGTTTTAATGGCATAAGTGAGCCAAAATAGGTGGAAGAAGGGTATTTTTAGCCTAATAGATGGACGAAGGGTATTTTTAAACCTTTTTCGATAGTCCAAGGGCATTTTTTAGCCTTTTCCGTTCCCTCAAGCTATTGGGGTTTAAATAGCTAAGTTTACATGTCCTAAAAAGGAAAGAGAATCAATACAAATCAATTCCTAATTACATATATTCTACCTACTACTTTACATATATGCTAGAATCTTCACAGATTCTAACACTCCCCCTCAAGTTGGTGCATACAAATTATATGTACCAAGCTTGCTACATAAATAACTCGTTCCGGGACCGGCTAGGGACTTGGTGAATATGTATGCAAGTTGATCATTTGACCGCACGGACCTCGTGACGATGTCTCCTGAGAGTACCTTGTCTTTGACAAAATGACCATCAATCTCTATGTGTTTGGCCCTCTCATAAAACAATGGATTCGATGCAATGTGAATTGCAGCTTCATTGTTGCACACAAGTTCCATTTCTTTAATCTCTCCAAATTTCAACTCATTCAGTAGTTGCTTGATCCATATGAGTTCACATGTCGCTATTGTCATAACCCGATATTCTGCTTCTACACTAGACCTAGCAACCACATGTTGTTTCTTACTTTTCTAAGACACCAAATATTCCCCAACTAAAACACAATATTCAGAAGTGGATCGTCTGTCAGAGGGGATGACCCTGTGCAGTCTGCATTTGAATAGCCAACAATTTCCTCATGTCCTTGGTCTTCATAGAGTAGTCCTTTCCCTGTAGCAGATTTTATGTATCGAAGATTGCGAATAATGCATTCCAATGACTGTCACAAGGAAAATTCAAGAACTGACTTACAACATTAACCGGGAAGGTAATATCAGGTCGCGTCACTGTGAGATAATTCAACTTTCCTACTAGCTTTCTATATCATCTAGGATCGCTAAGATGCCTCTTGACCTGGTAGGAGCTTAACATATGGAACCATTGGAGAATCTGTAGGCCTACAATTTGTCATCCCTTTCTTAGGAATATCAAGTGCATACTTCCTCTGTTAAATTGCAATTCCTGATTTGGATTGAGCAACCTCAATGCCCAAGAAATACCTCAATCGAACAAGATCTCTTACTCTGAATGTGTTGAAAAAGGTGATGTTTCAATTTGGTAATTCCCTCATCTTCATTACCTGGGATGACTATGTCATTAACGTACACCACCAAATACATGCACAAACCTGGAGCAGAGTGACGATAAAACACAAAATGATTAGCTTCACTTAGTATCATGCCAAACTCCTGAATAACCATGCTAAACTTCCGAAACCATGCCCGAGGAGATTGCTTCAGGCCATAAAGTGCTCGTCATAATTTGCAGACCATGTTACTAGACTCCCCCTGAGCAACAAAACCAGGTGGTTGCTCCATATATACCTTATCTTTGAGATCCCAGTGAAGAAAGGCATTTTTGATATCCAACCGGTAAAAGAGATGGACTGAAGTAATCTTATCCACAAAAGAGAGAGAATCGCCATAGTCAAGACCAAAAGACCAAAAATCTGTGTATAACCCTTGGCAACTAGTCGAGCCTTCAGTCAATCAATCTGTTTATCGGGGCCAACCTTCACTGTATATATCCAATGACAACCAACTGTAGACTTACTTGTAGTAGAGAAGGGCCAACCTTCACTGTATATATCCAATGACAACCAACTGTAGACTTACTTGTAGTAGAGAAGCAAGCTCACAAGTACCATTAGAGTGTAAAGCAGACATCTCCTCAATCATAGCTTGTTGCCAGCCTGGATGAGAAAGAGCTTCACCTATAGTCTTGGGAATAGACACAGATGATAGTGATGATGCAAAGGCAGAATGGGCCGGTGACAAACGATGATAGCTCAAACAAGTATAGATAGGATGAGGGTTATGAGTAGAGCGATTGCCTTTGCGAGTGGCAGTGAAGGGATTCTGTGTAGACAAGTCCTCAACAGGTAAGGATTCTGGTGGCGGGCATGAATCATTTGGACGCAAACGACGATGATAAGTCAATAATGGTGTAGGTGCAGCTGAGGAAGATGGAGCTGTAGGAGATGATGTGGAAGGGTAGACTATGGCGGGATCCCTAAAGGATGGAACTGGTAGAACCTTAGAAATGCCTAACTGTTCACCAGAATAGCATGTAAATTAGGGCCGACCGACAAAGAAAAATAACATCAGCGGACATAAGGTATCACTGGAGGTCAGCTGAGAAGCATCGATATCCCTTCTGTACTCTTGAATAATCGAGAAAGACACATTTAAGAGCACGAGGAGCCAATTTGTCTTTTCTTAGAGTGAGAATGTGGACAAAGCATGTGCTCCCAAAGACACGTGGTGGAAGAGAAAATAGGGTTGACTGGGAAACAAAACAGAGTGCGAAACCTGTTTTTGAATAGCAGAGGAAGGCATACGGTTTTAACAGATAACCAAAGGTAAGCACTGCATCCCCCCAAATACGCAATGGAACATGTGCTTGTATGAGAAGGGTCCGTGAAGTCTCAACAATATGCCTATTTTTTCTCTCTGCGACCCCATTTTTTTGTGCAGTGTAAGGACAAGATGACCGATGGAGAATTCCATGGGAAGAAATAAATTGTTGAAATTGAGATGATAAATATTCACGTGCATTATCACTACGAAAAGTGCGAATAGAACTCCAAACTGATTTTGTATTTCAGCAAAAAATGTTTGAAATGTGGAAAATAATTCAGAACAATCTTTCATTAAGAAAATCCAAGTACACCTTGAGTAATCATCAATGAAGGTAACAAAATACTTAAAACCCAACGTAGAACTAACTCTACTAGTACACCAAATATTAGAATGAACTAAATGAAAAAGAAACTCTGCACGATTATTAGGACTACGTGGAAAAGTAGCTCGGGTGTGCTTCCCCAATTGACACGACTCACAATCTAACTTAGAGAATTTGGACAAGCTAGGTACCATATTTTGAAGTTTGGATAAACTGGGGTGTCCCAATTATGTGGAGAGTCGGAGACCGAACAAACTGTAGTGAGCTGGGAGAATTGAGATAATAAAGTCCATCTAACTCACGACCAATCATCCTTTCCGTACTGAGGTCCTGTATAAGAAGTCACTGAAAAATGGGATGAAACAATTTGAAGCCTTGGCAAAACGACTGATTGACAGAAGGCTAAAGGAACAACCAAGGACAAAAAGAACATTATTCAGAGTCAAAGAAGGTAAAGGATTGGCTTGACCGACTCCGGTTGCTATGGTTTGAGAACCATTAGCTAAGGTAACATGGGAAGAGATTGAGAAAAAGTAATATTAGAAAATAAAGATTTGTTACCAGAGATGTGGTTAGAAGTGCCGAGTCCATGACCCAAGGGCCAAGTGTGGTGGATTTTGAGATACAAGCGACAAGATTACCAGTCTGAGCAATGGAACCTATTGATAGAGATCCCTGCTTACTCGCCTGATACCGAAGAAAGTCATTGTATTCTACCTCAGATAAAGAGAACAGTTGATTGGGTGGATTGCCAGTGGATTCAGTCTGCGCAACATGAGCATTCTTTGGATTACCATGGAGAGCGCGGCACACATCACGAGTATCTCCCCCTTTGTTGCAATGCCCACACCTTGACCGAGGTTTTCTAGAGCGACCTCCATATCGATTTTCAGTCTGAAATGCAGTTTGAAATGCTAGAATGGAAGAGTTTGCAGTGCCAGCGGATGACTAGACGACATAGGTGATGCAGGCAGTCGTAATAATCGAGCGAACAAGTCATCCATAGCAGGAACAGTGGGGCTAGCCAAAATCTAATCATGCACAGAGTCAAGATCAGGTGGAAGTCCAGCAAGTGTAACAACCAAAAACATCTTCTGACGTTGCTCCAATTTTTTTCAACACTTGAGTAGCGGGCGTCAACTAATTAAATTCTTCCATAACCGGCTGAACCTGTCGAAGATAGGCGGACATATCCGCATTCTGCTTTTTAAGGTTAGTCAACCAAGAAGTCACATTAGAAAAGCGGGAGAGGTCATTTGTGTATAGTCCGCGAGCCTTTTCCCAAACTAAGAAGCAAGTTTGGAACGGTCAGAACAATGGCATCAACTTTGAGTCAATAGATATCCACAAAAGACTACACAACTGAGTATCAATTCTTTCCCATTCGCCCCTATCTTTTTCAGTAATATCCTTAGTCTGTTTAACCAAGTGGTCCTGAACACCTTGTCCTTTGCACCATAACTGAACAGAGCAAGACCAAGACAAGTAGTTCACACTACCGATCAAGGGTCCAGTGGTGATGGAGTGGTTCGGGTTTCTGGAATCCATAGGTTTAGAAAAAATATCTGATCCGAGTGACATTTTTTTTCCCCCTCAAATACGAGTTGAAATAACTTCAAAGATAAGAGCGAGAGAATATTCCCAGAGACTATGACAAATCTGAAGTGGGGAATAAACCAGATTTTGCCTGAAACAGCGAATATACCTCGTCGGAACCTGACTGTCTAACCGGAAAGTAGACTGACTTGCCGGAATCTGGTGAGAATTTGATACAATCAGTATGGGTCTGGGCGGAGCTGAGGAAGGAGTATTTCTGAAAAAAAAAAATGTCGGAATGTGACGGGAAAGTGACGAACAGTGCAGTCGCTGAAAAAAATAATCAGATCTGATGCCGGAGAGTGATCGGAATCAGGTGAAAACTATGTGGGCCTGGTCGGAATGACGAGGTGAGCCCACTGGGAAAAAACAACTGCCAGAAAAAATGCCAGAAAAACCCAGACGCGCCGGTGCGTGGAGCACGTGCATCAGAGGAGATCTAGAGGAGATCTGGTTGCTCTGGATGGCGCATGAAGGCGCATTGGCTGTTCGGCTCTCCGGTGGTGGCGGAGGACTGGGTTTTGCTCACGCCGGTGGTTCGAGTCTCGTGGTGGTGTTCGTTTGTTCACAACACCTACAAAAGTAAAGATCTATTCGGACAATCAATAACAAATAGCCGGAAAGTTTTTCTGAGTTCGAAATTTTCTCTTCCTATGTCGCTGGCCTTAACGATACCATATGAAACGGAAGAGAAAATGAGAGAAACTCTGCTTGATTATTCCCTCAAGCTATTGGGGTTTAAATAGCTAAAGTTTACATGTCCGAAAAAAGGAAAGGGAGTCAATTAAAATCAATTCCTAATTACATATATATATTACCTACTATATTTACATATATGCTAGAATCTGTATTCTAGCAGCTTTCATCAAAGAAGTGAAAAACAATAGTGAAAGGATTTCCGTGACAACTTCTTGAGCAGTCAAGAAAACCAGTGGAGCTTCCTCTATTTGGATGAAACCAAGAATGAACTCAATTACTCCATCGTTGCGAAGTCCAGTTGATGTGATCATACTATACATGTCAAGGGGCCGGGCCGGTCTAGGCAAATTTGAGCCGAACCATTCTCGGTACCGGTTCGGTAAGGAGCTGGACATGGACCCAGGGGTTCTTCTACAACCTTCAAGCATCTTATGAAATTACATAGTGCCTGAACTCCAAGTGCCACATGGCCATCTTTAGAGTTGTTAAACGACCGTAGTAAGCATTTCATAGGATCTCCTTTAACAAACTCTAAGAAACTCAACAACAACCAATTTGTATGGCTCGTAAGTCTACAGGGTTGCTTGAAACTAACTTACCTTGTCTTGATTTCGACTTGTTCTTATTTTTGTTTCTGGCGTGTGAAGTGGATAGTTGGATGAAGCTTTTAGTCAAGTTTAATCATGAAGCATCTCATCTTCTAAAGAGAGAAGCACAATGATGTGCAGAGGGTGATTGGATGGAGTTTTCTCTCAAGAATTCTCTCAAGAATTTCTAACGATGAAACATCTCATCTTCTAGTTGAGAACCACAATCCCCCTGATATCAGCATGTGACGAGACTATGAAGAGGTGGACCAATCCTTAATATTGTTGACTACAAACTCGCTGCCAAGAGTAATGGTACCTATAATACCCCAGACTTGTAGCCTCTCTCTCTCTCTCTCTAATAAGAATCTTCATGTTTCAATAGGATTGAAGTGTCTTGAAGCTCCAGCATCTGGAGGAATCAGTTAGAAGTTATAGGGGAAAAATGCTTCGCATTGCCATTCACTTAGTTTTTATACTCAATTATCTCATCTGTTGTAAATGTTATCTTATACTTGAAATTTCATTTTCCAGTATTTTTTGTTGATTGCCGAATAATGCAAATCACTTTTCAATTTTCTTTTCGACCTTTTGCAAAAAAGGATTCTTGATCAAGTCTTCTTTGCTATTCAATTACAGTCAGCTGGCATTTGTTGCTAATAGGAAGAATTTTGATCAGCACATTTTGCTGTTTGGATGGTCAGTTGGTGATGAAAAGAATGAAACTGCAATTATTGATATTTTGAATGATAATTGGTCTCCAAAGATTGAGGCTCAAGGTGATCTACGCTTTCTTTCTGTTGTGCCTTATCATGTATAAGCTTTTTTTGTTATGCTTGACGCAGTCAGTTTGCTCTGTTCATCTTAATTACCACTTTGGTTCTTCACACATTCTCATTTTACATTAAATATAATGCTAGTCCTGAAGATGATAATTTATTTTGGGGAGTGTTTTTGCAGGTATGATGCTAGTGAATGTCCAGTATAACTGTAAAGCAATGTTAAGATGAAAATACATTATGCTTTCCTTGTTCTTCCTTTTTCATTTTTTTGGTTAAGAACATTTCATCTTGAGAATTATTCTATTTGATGTTCTGATTTGATTTTATTTGGTTCTAGACTCGGGTGATGATATCTTGATCTTGGGAGTTGCTGTTGACAAAGTTTCCCAAAATGGGGAAATCAAACTATTGGTTGGTGAAGAAGAAAAAGAAGTTTCACCGTGTTGCCTTCTTCTTTGTCTTACCAATGATGGAAGGCTTTCCATTTTCCATTTCGCTAGGTAATTCCTCAGCTGTTTGAACCTATATGAGGTTATTTTTCAATGGTTTGAATTGGTATCTATGCCCAACGTTGATCATCTTTTCTGAAGGATCTATGAAGTAATTTAAATGTCTTTGTAGTGCTACTGCAGCTTCAGCCTCGCCCCAGTCTACTGATTTTGAAGAGACAAATGATACGTTTATAGTGGCATCTTCACAAGATGTGCTAGTTGAATCTTCCAGTGCTAGGAAGCAAATCAACCTAGCAGATTCAGGGCTACAACCCCATGAGATAGACAGAGGTCATAAAATTGTTTCAACAACTGCTCAATCATCTGCAGCAGTGAAATTTAGCTCAGAAGAAGCGCCTGAAACCAGAAATCAGGTAATGGTACCTCTCTCATTAGCGGGAGAGCAGCAAGAAGCAAAGATATTTTCTGTGATAAATAATCTTAGTAGAGTCTGAACATACTTCCAACTTTTTTGCAGAACCAAGCTGCCAATTTGGAGCAGTCCGCATCCAAATCATCTGTGCGTGTGGATGCTGGACGTGTGAATAGTTTTAGGACACAAGAAACTCAAAAAGTAGTTGAAGTTAAACCTGGTACAATTTCTTTCTCAGGAAAATCCTTAGGTAATTTAATTTTTTATTTTTTTTTATTTTTAAAAACCATCTCCAAAAAAAAAAAAAAAAATCCTTAGGTAATTTCTCCATCCCTTCAACTGGGCCAAGTGCTGGAACTGGCAGTGTCATGGAGTTACCTGGAAAGATAACCTCGACAGGGTTTTCTACTGCTTCATCACCCTCAAGCGGGCTCCGCATTTCTTCAAAAAGTGATGAAAGACCCACATCCACACCATTCAGTGGTGTTCCAAGAAGAATTTTTGATTCTTCTGATAGAAATTCTTCTATCGCAAATGAGACAGCTGGAACTTCACTATCAATTGGTTCTTTCAAGCAGAGAGCCACAGCGGGAGCAGGGAATATTGAATCATTACCTGCTCTTTCCGGCACAAGGTTGCAATCACAGAAAGGTTTTCTGTCGGAGCCTTCGAAGCCTCACTTCACCAGGGAGACCTGTGAGGGAATTCCATCAAAGCAATTCCACGATGTAGGTTTTATCTTGGATGAAATGTAAATGTAGAGTGTGCTTGTGTGTGTGTATCCTGTATCAGCATATCAGCATTCTCTCTTTTTCTTCAGTTTCTTTTTCATTTATCATTTTGGAATGTTAAATGCATTCTTTTATCTATTCTGGGAAGTCTCCACCTTGACCCATATTTTTGGTCAGTCCTTTTGGTGTGATAGGAATTGTTAATTCTCAATTTTTAGCAGTAAGCTAGTTTCCTCAAGTTCTGCCAATATAGTTAAACCAATAGGTTATGCATAATTTGGAACGATTAATATATTCTCTATTGAACCTCAACCTTCATATATGCTAGCATTTTGATTCTCCTATGATTATTTTATTTCTTCCCAATTATGTTTTTTATCATGAGAATTTTATATTATATCCTGTGTAGTTTCTCAGATGTACATGGTGGGATGCATTTTTGAAATTCTCTTTTCTTTCTTATGTTTTGATGGGTGTATTTGAAATGGCATTATTTTTATAAAGTAGTTTATCTGCCCATTTTCTACAAGGTATTGGAACATGCTTAATCATGTCATATTCTCGATTTTCCTCAAGGTTGAAGAGATGGCCAGGAAATTGGATAGTCTTCTAGAAGGTATTGAAGGTGAAGGTGGGTTTAGAGATGCTTCCATCCGTGCTCACAGGAGTTCAGTTTTGGCATTGGAGGAAGGTATAGAGAATGTTTCAGAGAAATGCAGAATTTGGAGAGTAAGCTTTCATATTCATTCTCTATCTCATCTGATATCTGGTATGATGTCATCTTTCTTAATGCCACTCCTTCCTATTCTCTCCTTGGCTTGCTGGTTTTCCTTTAATTCTCTTTTATTTTATCATGACTAACTTGTGGGAGGTTTTATTCACTGAACATAAAGCTTTTTTGCTAATGTTGCTATCTTGCATACATCTCAAAATCAAGTACTTTATCTAATAAAATACCCCCTCCGTCCCATTTTATATGAGGGTGTTTGACTGGGCACAAAGTTTAAGAAATAAAGGAAGACTTCTGAAACTTGTGGTCTAAACAAATCATAGAAATTGTGTGGTTTGAAATCATTTCATTAAGGATAAAAAGGTAAATTTAAAGTTGAATTATTACTTAATATAGAAAGTTGTCATTCTTTTTGGGACCGACTAAAAAGGAAAGGGTGTCATATAAATTGGGACGGAGGGAGTATAGTCATGAAAGTCCTAACTAGCTTGAACCTGGAACTCTGGCTTAAGATCAATAGAAGGCACTGCTACTGATGCTTTCTGGTAGTTGATGGGCTTGCTTGCTTGTAATTTCTATCTTGTAATTTGACAGCTGGAGTATACATATATGGGCGTTGCTAATCTTTTCATAGTTGCATAGAGCAGTTCAGTGTCATTACATTAGATGTGAAGGTCCCAAAGCTGCTGAACTGCAATAGTAGATGAGATGAAGGGAGAAGGCCTTCCTATCGTTTACTTTATTTTGTAAATAGATCTAATGCATATTTGGTTGTGATGATGGCTCTTCTGAGACCATTAATTTTGCCTTGTTAAGAATGCCTTACAATCGTTGGAGCTTGGACAAACATGAGACCTTTCAAATAAAATAAAGAATTACTAAGATATGATGTATACTTCTCCAAAAAAAAAAAAAAAAAAACGGTTACTAAGATTTGATGCAAGTGAAAATTGCAGCAAACCAGGACAAATAAAGCTGCAGCATAAGCGCACTGGGAAAACATAGCCGCCAAACATCATAGGAATACAATGCTTCTCTCTAAATCTCTTCAAACTTCCATCAGATGAGTTCTCTGCTATGACACCTTTCTACGGGTGAGAAAGAAGAAATTATTGAGAGGAATTCCTTTGAATTAATGAAGGTAAAACAAGCAGATGGTGTTCCTTTTTTCTGTATTAAATTAAATGATGGGTTGGGACTATGTGAGAGAAGTTGCAAAGAGAGGAATCAATTAGGCAATGTGTTAAATTATAGAGTAATTATGTCAAGTCTAAACAACGGTAATGGGGTCATCAACAAAGCAGTACGGTAAAGATGATCATGGCAAGGGTGGAGGCATCTGGGGTTATTTTCACAAAATTCTTGGAATAAGTGTTAGTTGGCATTGAGGGAATGGGTGGTCTGAAATGACCGCTAATACAATTAAGGGTCGGGGATTGGAGAAATAGATGGAGTATTGAAGATTTATGTTAGCAAAAGATTTTCTCTAGCAAGGATTTTGCTCTTGAGAGCATTGTGGAAGAAGCTATTCTAGATGCACCGGAATAATATGATTATTCTAATAAAAAATTAAAAAAATAAACTTTTTAACATTTGAGCTAAATTTTTCTTGTAGTTTTTGGTTCTCAAAAGTTTTCTCTCCTTTTTTAGGGAACTCGTTCAAATCAAACCTTAATCTGCACATACATTCAAATCAAAATTGTGTACAATTTTTTTATTTGATTCTTCAACTATCTCCATTGAGTCATCAATTATGTCAATTGAATCTTCGACCCCCTTTATTAATTGGTTCTTCAACTTCAACATCCTCCTTTGAGTTTTTAACCATTTCCGTTGAATGTTCAAGCTCAATATCTACTGAGTTTTCAGCTCTTTTTATTGAGTCTTCTACTATTTATTGATTTTTCAACTCTTCATTTTTTTGTAGAAATATACTCATACAAATGTTGCTAGAGTATCTTTATACTAATTCTTAAATAGAACTGGCACTATTTATATGAGATGATTAGAACTTGGTTATGGAAAATGACTATCTAGGTAATCTGATGGAGGTAGTGCCACTAGTAATCAGGAGCGATAAATGTTCTTGGACTATTAGCTTCTACTATTAGAAAGTGTAGTACTATTATTCATTTTTGTCCTCTTTAATAGCAAAGGAAAAATCGGAAAAATTAACTCTCTTGGTTTCTAAAGCGATTGTTATTTTTAAACACTTTTTTGGGCCAAAAAGACACTTCAATGGGATGGAGGGGTATAAGCCAATTCTCCCAACCTCTTCTCTTATTTCCACACTTAGAGCCTAGTTTCATGAAAATTTTCGATGTTGTTGCTTGGTTGGCATCAGTTGATGCTAGGTCGAAGGTGCTAGTTGCTCTGTTATTGCTACCGAAAGCTTTGTTACACAAAATTACTGGACACTGTGCGTCGGCAGTCTAGGTATGCGCATCTTCTGAATTTGGAGAAATTTTCTCTGCATCTTCTGAATTTGGAGAAATTTTCTTCAAAGGTTATTTTGCTCACTGAAATCAGTATCTCTGAAGGTTCCTGTTAATGTACTGTTTTGAAGATCTCTTTTAACTAGTTGCAAAATCTGTCCCGAAAAGCTTGCCTTATCAATTCCCAAGGGAAAACAATCAATGATAGGTTCTCATTTTGGACATTGAATTTTTGGTACAAAAGAAATGCTATATTAAAGAGCAGCATTAAAACTCGTACAATCACCAATCTCCACGTTGAAACATATTCAACGTTTCTTTAGGAAATAATTGTCATAAAATTAGTTTCAGCTATGAAATCGGAAACAAGTCAAGTTTTGGAAGAAAAAAAGCACTTCGTAAGGTTGCAAAGGAATTGCATAAGTTACAATTACCAGTTTCAGAAAAAAAAGAAAAAAAGAAAAGGAATTGAATAAGTCACAAATGGATGAGGACTACCTTCTTTTATCAACATGTTGTGAAAATTCTCTTGATATTATGGTGGTGCATCTCCCTCCTCTCTCAATAGAAGTTTTATCTCTCCTTACTCCTTTACTTTCTCCTTAAGTGTTTTCTTTTCCCTTGCTGTTCTTCCCATATCGTCTCTAAAACAGGAAAATGTAGTATATGAAAAAATTTGAAGTGCAGAAAACCAAATCTGAGATACCTGTGGTGAATGAAGTGTCTTATTTCAAACTCTTCTTCCTTCCTCTTTCCTTTTTGGGTACCGAAGAAGGCAATTTTTCTAGAGTGCATCTTCTTGTTATTTGAGTTTAGTGTCTTGTCAATCAGCAAGCGCTAGTAAGGATGGATTGTCCATGTATTTCCACTTCCTACTAGAGTTACAGCTGCATAAGTTTTAGACATATTTCTTCTTCTAATTGCAGGCAGTGATGGATGAGCAACTTGGGGAGGTCCAGCTTCTCCTTGATAAGACAGTACAAGGTATATGCCTGATCCTGTCCACTAAATTAATTAGGCATAGGCTGATTTATTATTCCCATGATCTCCTATTTATTGTTAATCATTTATATGATGTAGACATCATAAAATTATGACAAAAATTGATGAAGCAAAGCTTTAACGAGATAAATGAAAGTTCTTCTCACTCTTATTGTGTGTTCAATCATTCCCAAGATCTGGAAATGAAGTGTTACACTTCTGAAAAGTTGTGAATTGTCATCTTTACAGTTCAATTTACACCTCAAAAAGTTAGGAAATTGCTGTCTTCAGTATTCAAACCTGAAGAAAACTATTACGTGGACTTTCTTCTTGCTTCATGCTATGTCTGTGATTGAGCGGAGAGAAGACCCAAATTTAGTTGAAGTATGGACAGATTTTGTCTTAAGTTGTGGGGAAAAAAAAGTCATTTGGTGCCAAAAAATTGAAAAGAAATTGGTGCCATCAAACTTGCAAATCACAAGTTTGATAAATTGTAATGGCATGCGAGATTTTCTGCAGTGCATCCATGAATGGTGCAAATGGAATGTTCCAGGACCTAGTTTCTTGTTGCTTTTCGGATTCCCTCTAGTAGTCAGATGTATATTCTCTTCCGTGCTTTAGCAACGCTGGTCGGATTATGTAGAGATAAATTCCATCATGCTTGTTTGCAAGCATTGGATATGTTTAATATTTCACTCTTCTATTCCTGTCTTTGGCTGGCTGGGGGTTATGTAGGAAGAAGCCCATAGAGCACTCTTTCTTGAAAGCTTTGTGTTTGTTAAGGATCTCAGCTTGACTAAAATTGATCGACCAACCACTGTAGTAGGGTACAAAATGCTGCAGTCCATCGCTGAGACTCGTATAAGTTGAATGTGGTTGAGACTGACCTTGGTGTCTTAATTTCTCGGCCAGCTATTTTTAAGTGCTATATCTAGACTTATGTAAGCACTATAAGTATCATGATTTTTTTCTCAAAAAAATAAAAAAAAATAAAAATAAAGGCATATTATTTAAACTAGTATATTTAGTAATGTTAAAGTAGGGTTGGCTTCGAAATATCCGCCCTGCCCCACCATGCAGAATACCTCCTTTCTTCTGCTTTTTCAATTCTTCGTCATATTTTTAGTTTTTTAATTTGCCAAGATAATAATCTGAAGATTATTGTTCGCATTAAAAGATGAGTTTTTCATTGCTCCTTTTCCTTCTTCCTCCGGTGATAAGGTGCTATTTTTCTTTTGGTTTGGTAGAGGGAGCTTCTCGGGGAAAAAAAGAGAAGTTAGAGATGATATAGTTCTGGAAGTTTGGTTTGTGAAAAGCACAATATCTTTTTTGGTATACCTTGTATGAGAATATAAGGTCATGTATTGCCCCTTCATACATCAGCCAGACAAAAGGATAATGCAATACGGCGGCAATTGTGCATTTTCGCAGGGTGAGAAACTCTGAAATCTAACTGTTTGACAATTGGAACTCTTGACTAGGGACGACAATGGGGCAGGGGCGGGATG
Organism: Lycium ferocissimum; assembly: GCF_029784015.1. Classification (NCBI taxonomy): domain Eukaryota; kingdom Viridiplantae; phylum Streptophyta; class Magnoliopsida; order Solanales; family Solanaceae; genus Lycium; species Lycium ferocissimum. The sequence goes on along the minus strand of NC_081351.1, from coordinate 1,828,083 downwards.
GACGCGGGGAAATATAAGTGTGGGGCGGGGCAGGTGGTATCGGGTTAACAATTTTTAGAACAAAGTTAGGCGGGGTGGTTGCTGGTCGGAGGAATCCAATCTAAATAGACCCATGTCTTTGAACTAAAACCTATTTACCGGAAACCAAGTTTCAACTTTTCTGCCGTTCTGCGTCTCTCAGAAAGTCACCTAGGGTTCTTTTCTTACATCTTGTGCAAAATACCTTTCTTTTTTTTTTTTTTTTTTTTTTTTAAAGAAAAGTGATTTCAACAATTCAAAAGACCAAATATTGTAAAGGTTAAAGAATATATTTCTTGAAAGTCGTATCATATACAGGTTGCACATAGACGATGCATCCTTTATAAAGCTTAGCAATAAATGCAAAGGGGGAGAGAGCATACGAAAAGGTTTACTGATGAAGAAAAGAATCCAGTGAATGTATTTTTAATATATAGTCATTACCTAATTGGGATTTTAATGTCAATTAGTTTTGATTTTGAATCTTTAAAACTGTAATCTCACTTGATTCTGTTGATTATTGATACAATCTTGGAACTTTGTTCTTTTGCCTTTCTTCTACATGGTAGAAATAATAATTTTATTACATAGTGTAAATAAAATGGATGCTCAGGATATTTTGGATTAGATCTAGTCGCTCTGTTTGCTTTAATATATTGTCGAGGAATGGAAGTGCATACAGAATCAGAAGTCCATAGTTAAGCGGGGGGTTAAGTCCTGCTCTGCCCCATTGCAATCCCTAGTCTCGACTGAGTCAGTGCTTTTCCTTTCTCAGTAAAATTTATTACTCCCTCCGTTTCAATTTGTTTGTCTTAGTTTGACTCGGCACGAAGTTTTAGAAAATAAAGAAGACTTTTGGATCTTGTCGTCTTAAAACTAAAAATGTGTGTAATGTACCAAATGTCCTTTGAATGTTTTGGTCATAAATATTCCATGTAGGATGTTTGGTGTAAAGAGTTAATATACAAAGTGGCATTCTTTTTTGAAACAAACTAAAAAGGAAAGTAAGACAAACAAATTAAAAAGGTGGAAGTAGCATTTGATTGTCCCTATCCCGGCCTGCATCTAATTGTCTATAAAGAGTTTTCATACTCGCCCCCTCTCTGTGTATTTTTTGTGGGGGGGGGGACGGAACCGGAAATGCCCGTCTTGTTGCCGCTCTAAAGTATGCCATGTCTGGCATGATTAATCTCTAGCATCTTGGTAATAAGTGTAAGCCTTCCCATTTAACAATTTCCTAAAAAGGAAATCCTCCTAATTCTTAGCACTATCGTCTTTCAATTTCTCACACCGGTCTATGCCAATGTCAAATCAGCCAAGGGATATGTTCAAAGGATATTATCTTATGAAATTCTTGTGCTTTGCGGCATCAGCTTCGGAATGTACTTCTAGAAGCACAAAGGGATATGTTCGGAGGACAGACATCATCTCCTAGCCACCCTGCTTCGTCTCTCTTCAATTTCTGTCTCTAGTTACCTCTCTTTTGGGATGTTGGAGCTTAAAACCATATAATAATTCTACAATCGCTGCATTTATTTGAAAGAAACTGCTTGTGATTAAAGACTTTTGGCATATTGCCTGTTCAATTTAATAACCATATAGGTGATAGCTACTAGTTGAGGGTATGTTCTAGACTTGTTAGTAAACCTCAATTATTATTATTATTATTATTATTATTATTTTAAAATTATTATTATTATTATTATTTAACTTATTTTTCACTTTTATTAATATGATGATATGAGATGAGCTTAAAGAAAGAAGTGGAGATTCATATAGCTGACCCAACATGTTTGAGACTGAGCCCTAGTTGTTATTGTTGATGCTATTGATGTCATCATAATAGCTTTCTTCTTTTTCCAGTTTTAGCAAGGAAAGTATACATGGAAGGAATATTTAAGCAAGCTACTGATGAACGGTATTGGGATCTCTGGAATCGCCAGAAATTAAGTTCTGAACTGGAGTTGAAGAGGCAACATGTAAACGAAGTCAATAAGGTGCCAACAGAATGATCAATGTTAATGCTTCTGTTCCTTCCCTTCCTAATGTTTTCCTCATCACTTCTGATTTTCTCCTTTTTGTAGAGCTTAACCAGCCAGCTGATTGAACTGGAGAGACATTTTAACACTCTTGAGTTGAATAAGTTTGGTGACACTGGCGGGATACAAACAAATAAAAGAGGTGTCCAGAGCAGGCCTGGACAACCCAGGTATTGTTTTCTTTTCCGCAATCTTGGCTACACAATTAGGTTTATCTTAGTTATGATTGTCTACTTTTTACTTTCACTTCAATATCATTTCATGTATTGCTTCCAACTTTTTTTGCCCTGAAGAGTAAATTTGCAACAACCTGCCTTTTACCTGGCTCAGTTGGTTGAGCATGGGACTTCCATAATGGAGGTCTCAGGTTCGAAACTCGCTGCCTACGACAACAGGGGATTTGCCCTCTGGGTCAAGCTCGTCGCACTGGGCTTGCCTAGTGCGGGTTATCTCTCCTGTGTGGTTTGCGGGCAATTGTGCAAGAGTGAGGTTTACCTTGTGCGCACCCGAAGGGTGGCGACTGCGGGTTCCCTTGTCAAAAAAAAAAATTGCAACAACCTGCATTCCCTCTGTATCAGAACCTTGTTTTTTTCTTCTTTTAATGATTAAAGTTAGGGTGAGCTATTTGCATTTCAGGCATTTCCAGTCCCTGCACTGTTTACGTAGTACAATGACTACACAGCTAGCAGTAGCAGAGCAACTTTCTGAAAGTCTCTCAAAACTGATGACTGATTTGAGCGTAGATTCTCCTGCAAAAGGTCAGAATGTTAGGAAGGAATTGTTTGAAACAATTGGTCTATCCTATGATGGTGCCTCTTACAACTCTCCAGTTAGGGGAAAGGCTGTAGATACACTTTTTAACAAGGAATTATCAGTCCCTCTTGCTGTTAAAGAACAATCTAGGAGAAAGCAGACGAGTCATGGGAAGAGCTCCGAACCAGAGACAGCAAGGAGACGCCGTGACTCACTTGATCGGGTAATATTCCAACCTTCTCTTGAGATGCGGATGAAGTTTCATTTCCAAATTGACACCTGGAAAACCTTCAGTTTCGCCTGTGCTTTGTTGGGTACAGCATTATATTTCAATATGAATGGTAGCTGCTGTTATATATTGCTGATCTGACTGCTTTAGACCTCATTACTTCACTTATTTGTGCGCATGAGGGAGTGACATTCACCACAGCTGTATAGTATAAGATAATGGATCATTCAGGTTTCATGACGCAGCTGTGGGCCAGAAAAGCTACGTCCACCTCATCACGAAAAGAGGAGTTAAGAATCCTGTGATTCTGTCATCTAAAATAATATGACGAATTGGAGTTGAGGAAAGCTATAGTTGGGCTATACGAATCAGAAAGAGTTGCCCACATGATTTAAATTCTGTTTTCTACTATTAGAGGGTATGATTCAAGCAAAATAACTGAGGTTGGGATTAGTTTGGTGAAGTGGACATTTGATATAGATGTCTGCAGCAACTGACAAATATTGAGGATTCAGAAGGTGTAACATAGTCAACAAAAGAGGGGCTCGATACAACATAAACATTATTGAGGAAGTCATAGGCACTTTATTGATAAACTTTTTCCTCAAAGGAAAACACAAACACACTACTCTTGTTAGTGGTACCAAAATTACTCCCTCCCATGATAACTCCCCCTGCCTTTGCAGCTTATCACAAAATATGATATGTTTAAGACTGATAATGGCCCATAATAACATCTTTTAAAGGCTGAAAGTCCTCTATTCTTACTCAAATGGCGACCTGCCTCCTATCTCACTATCATGTCCCCAATTATGCCACGCCGACTCCCCTTTCTTCATAAGCCGTGGAATTAGATCAAGGAAAGTCTCTATAGGAACTAGTCCCTTATATTGCACACACAGGAGATCGAGACACAACCCCAGGGCTGTGGGGAAAGATGTAGATCGATCGCCCTAGATAAGACAATTATATAGAGGGTCTCTACTTGTCTATTCTTTGATTTCATACCCTCGTAAGATAAATATTACAACCTATAGGTAGGGATGGCAATAGGGTAGGTTAGGGCGGGTTAGGGCAGGGCAAGCCTCACCCTATTAAGGTTTCGACCCTCCCTGCCCTGCCCCATTTAGCTTTTCCAAAAAAATTGCGCTGCCCTGCCCTGCCCCGTTTATGTGATCTTCCCTTTCTCCTCTTTATTTCCACTTTGCAGCATGTAATTTTTTTTAATTTCTTTTCATATATTTTTTTAGCACTTATACTGCAATTGCTTTTCTTCAATACAATTTATTTTTTAAATTTTTTTCCACTTATATTTTTTGACTTTATAAATACTATTTTTTTCCTACAACTTGCTCTTTTTAATCATTTAGTACAATTTTAATGCAATTTGCAGCTAATTAGTAACTCTGTTTCTTCACTCTTTCGTTTGACATTTGAATAATGAGATTTTTTGACTTTATAAATACTATTTTTTCCTACAACTTGCTCTTCGTTTAATCATTTAGTACAATTTTAATGCAATTTGCAGCTAATTAGTAACTCTGTTTCTTCACTCTTTCGTTTGACATTTGAATAATGAGAAAGGGACGACAACAAAAAACTATGATATAGAGAAAGTATACTAAACCCACAGGCATTTAGTTTTTTACTAAAATAATTGGGGATTTGCTTGATGGTTTATGATTGCACCCAACTTGTTCCCCTACGAATTCAGATAATTTAACTTAAAACTTAACGTCCTCAATTAAGAACCATGCACATTGTCATTGTTTCGTAGCTGATACAGTATACACAAGCACAATTTTACAAACCTGGACACAAAGTTGAGAAACACAACAAGGTAAATGAGATACACCAGGAAGTAGAAATTGGAAATTTAGAAGTACTCTACCAAACCAAAAACAAATTAGAATCCATAACTACCAGAAAGTTAAAAAGTTACAATAGGTCCATACCAACTAACAAAAGCAACAAAATTACGCACTTCCATGCTTTGTCATTGTGACAGAATTAGGACTCCATTCCTGCAAATGGAACTACTTAAATTAAAACATGCAATATATTTCTTTGCGCCACCAAACACGTAGGAACTTCGGGTCAATGGCAATATAGCACCAGGCACCCTGCATATGCAAGGGCTTCTGTTGATTAAGCTATGAAACAAATAACCTTGATATAACGTAGACGATAGCATATATGCCAAATACACCAGCAAGGCCAATACATTGTCCTGAAAATTTAATATTAATCATAGTTCTCCAAAGAAGCAACATATCCTCTCATTTTTATCAAAAGCTTTTAACAAGCAATTTTTCATCACCAACTGCATCACCTATTTTATACCAATTACCTAAGTACTACAAGAACAGTAGCTTCATAACAAAAATAATAATAAGGTCACAGAAACCTCACAATCAAATTCTATGTTAGTATCACTATACTATCACAGAGAACATCAGAAAGCTAAAAGACATGGCAAAAGAAAACAACTCCAGTTCATGGCTCTTCTTTTATATCAAGCAACGTTCGGTATGAAACTTGACTCCGGCTCTTCCTCTTCATCAAGCAACGTTGGAGATGAAACTTTATCGATTGTTGAAGTCAAACCTAAAAAGAGGAACATAGTAGTTCAATTTATCGATGTACTATTTGAAACTTGAACACTATTAAGATAACAATGAGAAATTACATACCATTTATTTCATTCTAGAACTACGTGCGAGCACACACTAAAGTTTCCAAAGTAGTAGGATGCCGTCTACTGCGATGCAGACTAATCAACCTCCCACTAGTGCAAAATGCCGATTCAGAAGCAACGGTAGACACAGGGATGGCTAAGAGGTCACGAGCCGTCTTTTGCAAAGTAGGAAATTTCAATCCATTTGTCTTCCACCAACTTAAATTGTCAAACGATGGAGTCCGAGGTAGCAAGCTTTCTTCTAAATGTAAATCCAACTCGGATCTTGTATCCTCTGTAGCTCTACTCGAAGCAAAAAATCTATCAAAACTCGATAGTCGATCACCTTAAGTTAGATTAGAGAATTCACTAGAGCTAGATGCTCCAAACGACTCCTATGGAGCAGATAATCTATTCTTATAATCTTGAAAGAGACCGGGTTTCTTGAATTTTAGTTGAAGTATCTTCACCATAAATTTGTGGAAGAAAGTACTCTACCAACTTCATCTTATATCTTGGATCAAAGATTGCAGCCACACCCATCAAAACATGCATTTCATCCCAATATTTTTTAAACTACATCGCAGATGCCATGGAACTAATCAGAGGATTAAAGCTCTTCACCCAATCTTCCAAGTCTATCTTAATTTCACGAACTTTTGTAAAGTCTTGACTGGAAGTTGGATATTGAGTTCCTGAAAATTGTTCAGTGATATAGTAAGAAACTTTGAGCTTACCACAAACATCTTCTGCATCACTCCATTGCTCTTCGGTTGGATAAGACTTATAATTTGTGTCAGTTAGACTCAACTTCTTAAACACTTCTTTGTATTCCAGGGCTGTTCTCAACATTAGATAAGTAGAGTTCCAACGGGTAGGACAATCATACTCCAACTTCTTCTTACAAGAACAGTGTAGCAGACGTGCGGCTTCTTCGAATCTCTCAATTCTGCCAGCTGATCCAATCCAATACAAGACACTATCACGTACTTTGCCAATACCATCTCCTATCACTTTTAACCCTTCTTGTACAATCAAATTCAGGATGTGTGCGGCACAACGCAATTGAAAAAGTCGGCCAGACAAAAACAAATCTCTTTTATTAAGTTTCTCATCCAATAAGGTTTTCATCATTGCACTGTTGGTACTAGAATTATCAACGGTGATAGTTGATAGTCGCCGTTCAAGATTGCAATCAAACAAACAATTAACCGAAGCACCACACAAAGCATCTTTATCATGTGGAGTTGGAACATGAACAAACCTCAAAATGTGACTTTGAAGCCTCCATGAATCATCAATAAAATGTCCAGTAATAGCCATGAATCCTTTTTTGATGCTATTTGAAGTCCACATATCGGTTGTTATTGCAATTATACTTGTGACTCTCTCCAACAAGTTAGAAGTTTTTGATTTCAAATTGTCAAAATTTTTTATTATGTCATTTTTTATCGTATTTCTTGAAACCATCTTAAACATAGGTTGGAGACTCATGACAAAGTTCCTAAATCCACATGACCAACTATAGAAAGTGGATACTCGTGTAAAATAATGGCTTGTGCAAGTTGTTTACGTGAAACATCTTGATCAAAATAATGTTGTCCATCATCACCCCCCGTGTCACCCTCACTTCTTGGCCTCTTAGGACACTTAGGTATGTGAACCCACATAGCCTTCGTCCCACAATTTTGAGCATATTTATATCGAGCCTCACAATACTTACATTGACCATACAGAACACCAACTTGAAATGATTCCATGCTTTAGAGTATCTCTTCCTTTTTTTTTTTTTTCAGTTCAACAACTTCGTTAAGTTGTGAAGGCCCTAGACTCTCAGCCTCTAAGGAAATAGCGTTAGATGAAGAAGCGGGTGGATTCTCATCATTTTGAGATGCCATGATTATCTATTACAAAATTAGGAAAATGTCATTATAATTTTGCATAACTATGTAATATTTGTCAAAGAACAATCTAATAAAGAGGTAATACTTGAATCTAATAAAGTATTCAAAAATGACACAGAAAGTGTTGAATCTAATAAAGTTGCCAAGAATCTAATAAAGAACATATTGGTTCTGTTACAATACTTGAACACCTTGTGTGCTGATGTAGAAAGTAGTCAAAAAAAATTATCACAGTAAAAATGGAATTCTTTTAATGACAATCAAGAAAACAGAGCAATAAGTTAAAAGCCAAGAAAAGATATCAACTTTACAGAAGAAAAATAGGTATAAAGCACTATATTTTCAATTAATACTCCCAAAAATGCAATAACATCCAAAAAAAGAGGAGAAGTTCATGTAGAAAAAGAAAAGTAGAGACCATTACCACTTACCAGATGTTGGAGACAAATTTTGACAACCAAGAGAGGAAGGGTTTCATGGGAGAAGCTGACCTTTGTCTTCGAAGAGTACTTTGCAGAAGAGGAACGTGTTGGGGAAAAAAGAATAGGGAAATACACGGGTCTCTATTTTTTTTACCCGACCCATCTCTTAACCCGAGCCTGGCCCTGCCCTGCCCTGCCCTAACCCGTTAAAAATTTTCAAAAATAATTTTTTGCCTTGTCCTGCCCTGCCCCGCTCCATTTAAGTCTTTCCCTGCCCTGCCCTATTAAGGATATGCCCTGCCCTGCCCCAATTGCCACCCCTACCTATAGGTCCAAGTTTCACATTTAAGTAATACCCGATCAGCTAGTTTACGATATAGATAGATATATATTTCTAAAGAACATTCTAATATATTATAGGGGTACCCGATTTTGTAATCATCGTTGATCAACACGAAGAATATACGGCCCTGCGAGAGTGTATTACTTTACGAATTCCAACAATTTGTTTAACATATACAAATTGTGACCCCGAACAAAGTGATGGGCCCCTTTAGAAGATAGGGGGCGACTTTCTTGTGGTAGTAATTGCGGACATACCTCCTCTTCTCTTAGCATGCACAGTTTTGATTTCAATAGTTGAAGTATTTAGCAACGACTCAGAATACAACAACATACCCAATGTAAGCAAAGACTCAGAATAAGTAAGAATATAAAATTCCATTTAAGAAAATTCCATTTAAGAAAATTCCATTTAAGTTAGTCCATATTTTGACTTCTTATTGACTCCTTTCAAAACAGGTAAGATCTGGTGAATCAGAAACAAGTAATTAAAAAAATATTTATAGGCATTGGTTTCGAGCCGGCTTCCGTAGAAAACTCAGACTTTCTTGTTGATGTTGCAATCACATAAAAACGTAAAATTGTCCCTCCTAAAAAGATTATTCCAAAATAAATGGGCAATAGTTAGGAGAGGTGCGCCAGCAGTGAGCAGAAGCAAGGTTATTAGATACCTCAAGATAGCCCGGCCAGAACAACACGTAGCCCGGCCAGAACAACACGTGCAAGTTCCCTGCATGTGGCTCGTCTGTGATAACTTCTTTGCATTTGCGTGAACTAGCGGACCGATCACTAAGTGGGGATGCTCCCTCTAGCATGAGCGAACCCTTTTGGAACAGGTTAAAAAAGGGCGCCGCTATCCCAGTCCAGATCCAGCCAGGTCCTATTGATCATGTAAGTGCCTATAACTTGCCCAGGTAAGAACAAATGCTTATATGGATCATGAAATTGAGATCGAAATCATGACTAGTGTAGTCCTCTGACAATCTTTCCTGATTTCATCCAGTCGAGTTTCCTGAAGGTGTCTTGTAATGCTATACAGATGGTACATATTGGTGGAACAGTCATCGGGATGAAGGCCCCAATTTATATATGAAAACATGTGTTAGAAGGGTACATAGAAACTGAAAAGTTGAAGGGTGACCTCAAGAAGATTAATAGATGTTTGGCAGGGGTAGGTGATTTAGGGATGAGAGAGGAGGCTAAACTTTAGCCCGGAGCAGAGGGGACGTGGAACTAAGGTTGGACTGATAGAGGAAGAGACTGTTAAAAGAGGAGAGTTAAAGGGAGATTGAGCTACAGCTTATCATTGTTGGTATATACTATATAGTACTGATGGTGGCAAGAAAATTCAGCAAACTTTAGCATCTATTCAAATTGTTGTTACCTATTGGAAAATGATATTGTTGTCTGATTTTTCAAAGATGTGGAGCTTTTATTGTTCCTTGAGCTATAGCTTTTCTTGCTGCATTCCTTAAATTGGTATCAGAAGAGACTTGATAAAAAATAATTGGTATCAGAAGAGACTTGATAAAAAAAAGAAATTGGTATTAGAAGAACTATACTTGGTATTTGGCATTTTTATGGCTAGATAATCAAGTGCTGGTATTATCATCCTATTTATTCTAAGCTTAACGTGCATCATCTTGTTGACCTTTGGCAGAATTGGGCTAGCTTCGAACCTCCAAAAACAACTGTGAAAAGGATTGTCCTTCAACAAGATCATCAGAAGGAAACTGCAAACAGGTCATCTTTGTCACTGGATAAGAAACATCAGCAGTCTAAGACGCGAGAGAGATCATCGATTGCTCAATCGAATATCTTTAATGCCCCTTCCGCCTCTTCACAGCAAGTTAGAAGCAAAGGTTCCCAACCTTAACCAAAAAAATATGCTTTGTTTTCAGTAAATGGATGTCATGCAATTTAATATATATTTTGCTAAAAATTATGCAGGTCTTCATGATATACCAGCAAAACTTCCCACTGAAAATCCTTTTTTCCAATGGGCTGATGGACTTCCAAGACATGCAGCTGAAACGCCACCAATGAGTTCTCCAGTATCTTTACTGCAGCGTGAATCACAGTCGACCAGAGTCACTAGCCAATATAGTTCAGTTGATACTCATAATCTTGCTATGACGAGATCAGGTAGTAGCACAATACCTTTTAAAGATACTGTGCAAACAGGTGGACCGAAGGCCATTCAGCAATCAGGGAACAGAATGCAGCATCCGAACTCATCAAGTCCTTCTGCGCAGACATTGACCCCAATCAAATTTTCAATTGAGACTTCAGATGCTGATGGTAAACATGGAATCACCAGACCTGTCAGAGATTGGAACAATGCACCGGTGACAAGTGGAAGCACACAGTTTGAATCTAACAGTAGTCCTAACTATTCCTTACCAACTGCTGCTGCTGCTAATTCTGCCTTCACTCTGTCTGCGAAGGTCATACACTCAGAATTTGTGAATAAAAGCCAAGGTAGTGAGATTTCATTTTCTTCCCAAGCATCAACACAGAGTTCCTCATCGAAAGCAAAAATCATGCCGTCAGCATCTTCGTCTTCTTCACAAGGGCCAATCTTTTCACCAATATCATCCACGTGGACATCCTTTGAATCTGAATCTAAAGCCAGTGTGGGTTCTAATGAAAAGGTCTCTCAGTCTCAATCATCAGTTGCTTCTCTGGTGCAATCTTCATCTCTTCCAAGCACTCAAAAGTTGGATTCCTTACCCATTACGTGTTCCTCAGATAGTACAAGGTCTGAGTCCCCGACGATCCTGTCTCCACCTTCAGTTGCCATAGTTCACAAAAAGGCTGATACAAATTCTGACAGACCAGCTTCACTTGCGAATCTCAGTACGAAGATAGATACGCAACAAGATTCAGCTTCACAGCCTCTCGTATCTATCAGTATGTCTAACTTACAAGCTGGATCTTTGGTCCAATCAAATTCCACAAATGAACAGTCAGCCAGTTTAAACACTGAAAATCAGGTCAATTCTTGTGGGTCATCAAGTCAAGTCTCAAATGTGGGCTTGAATACTATACCTGGACAGCCATTTTCTACTCCTGCCATTCCACCATCAGGGCCTGATAGTGCAATTAATGTGCAGAGTGGTAGTTCAGATGATGTCACCCATGAGGATGAAATGGAAGAGGAAGCTCCTGAGAGTAGTCAGATGACTGAGAATGCACTGGGTAACCCGGCTGGGTTTGGTATTGGAACTGCCGCTCCCTCAGTTTCTGCAAAACCTAATCCATTTGGTGCAGTGTCATCCAATAAAGCTTCATCTCCAGCAAACTCCTTATTTACAAGTACAGCTTCCAGCAGTGAGTTATTTCAACCAGCATCGTTTAGTTTTCAACCGATACAGTCACCCCAACCTTCATCACCTGCAAATTTTGGTGCCTTTCCTGGTAGCTTCAGCCTCACTTCCACGAGTCAGGCTCCAGCGGTGAGTGGGTTTGGCCAGCCGGCTCAGGTTGGACAAGGGCAGCAGGCTTTAGGTTCAGTTCTTGGTACTTTTGGACAATCAAGGCAGCTTGGTGCTGGAATACCCGGAACTGGTGTGGGATCTGCAAGCTCTTTTGGGAGAGGTTTTACGAGCAATAGCTCTGCTGGTGGTTTCGGAGGCGGGTTTTCTGGAGTTTCTCCTACTGGTGGTGGGTTTGCCAGTCTGGCTTCCGGTGGTGTTGGATTTGGTGCTTCTGCTGCACCAAGTGGTGGATTTGCTGCTGCTGCCACAGGTGCTGGTGGATTTGCAGCTGCTGCCACATCTGCTGGTGGATTTGCAGCTGCTGCCACATCTGCTGGTGGATTTGGAGCTGCTGCCACAGCTGGTGGTGCATTTGCTGCTCCAACTGTTGTTGGTTCAGGCTTTTCAGGTATGTAACTTTTGCTATATTTTGACCAAACCATTCCTATTTGATTGACATTAAAGATATGCAAAATTTTGAAGCAGCAAAGAGAAGCGAGTCTATTCTTTGTTATGAAGAATCTTGTGAAAAAACGATGAAACTGTTTTAACGATGTTTTCTCTTATGGACTTCTCCCTTTAGGGAAACCATACGACTGGTATAAAAAAGAAAAAATTGTCTTTTGGAAAGTGAGTGAGGAGTACCGTTCTCTCTTTTATCTGTGGTACACACAAGTATAGTTGTCCAACTCAAATGATTTGAAACAGGACCTAATAATATTTGATATAGGTTACTTAACATGGTAATGTTTCCTCCCTTGTTTGACATTATTTTTTCTGTTCTGCTAAATTTTGAAGGTGGGGTCTTTGGAGCTTTTAGAAGCCAACAAGGTGGTGGCAGTGGCTTCCCTGCATTCGGTGGGAGTTCAGCTACTGCAAGACCACCTTCTCAACTCTTCACGCAGATGAGAAAGTAGTTCCATGCCTACAAATTTTGAAAAGAAGGAATTTTAGAAAGAAACGAAGGGGTAAATGGATGATGTGATAGATGTTTCACTTGTAGATTGTTCAAAAAAAAAAAAAAAAAGGATTGTTGTATTCTGGTTCAGTTACCTCTTTGTTATGAAGTTAGTTAACCCCTGTTAATATTAGTTGTGGATGAAGTCTGGTAATGGGACTGACTCAAAAGTGTTTCTTCTTTAAATCTTTGTTGTGTAATTCATGTAACTTTTGCACTTGGCCAGTTATTGCAACTGAACTTATGCTACAGCTTTATCCATATTGCAACTGAACTTATGCTACAGCTTTATCCATGTTTTGCGTTCTCTATCTGGTTTGAGACTCTAGAAACTCATGTTATAGTTCAGCATTTAAGCCGTAAAGTTTAGCAACCAAAAAATAATTAACCCAACAAGTACTTCGATACCTTGTGATTTTTGACTGTCTCAGTTATCGAAGTTATCTGATTCTTCTTTTCTTTTGAGATTTATTGGCATAATACTTGGTATAAAGAAATTAAATAATGCAAGTTATATTCAAGTCCTCTAAAATTAGATGAGTTAAACTTGTGGTGCAATTGTTGAGTATCCTTTCCTAAGTATTTATAGAATTTGATGCTGAGAATAAAGAGTATAATGATGTCGGATAATAGGAGAATTTATATCGAATAGAGCAGTATTTATATTTTTGTATGTAGTCTAGAATACTCAGCATGTTAAAAAAAGCTCTCTTCTCTCTCCTCCTATTCCCATGCAAACCCTAAACTAAACCTATTTTCAAACTATGGCCACTCCGGCCACTGGTCAGCCGTCAACGGCGGTTGGCTAGCCTCCATCAACTTCCAACCTAGATCACTACCCTCCCCTCACCAACACGAAAATACCCACCTCTCAGTCAATTGTCCCGCTTCTCTCAGTCAAAGAAACAAACCTACAACCTACGTGCAGAACTTTGTGCATGAATGTACTCGTAGTACCAACCCATTCGATCCTATACCTATCGAGGAGGTTCAATATGTTGATGGTATCCTAGTGGTGCGTTGGACTACTTCGAAGTATCCAGAATGGAGCAAATAGAGAATTTAAAGCATGCTATTGTAGGTAAGTTCTCATATGGCTGGCTAGAAATGGATGAGTTGAGAGATATTATTCCAAGTCAATGTGGTGCTAAGGGAAAGTGTCAAGTTGGATTTCTAAGAGATCGACATGTTTTGATTAGATGTTCTTTAGTGGAAGATTTCATAAACATCTCTTCTAAGAGTGCCTTTTGGTTGAAGTCTATAAGGATGGTAAGTCTTATCAGATGAGACCTCTCATATATGATTCCCATTTTAGGGTTGAAGAAGAGACTTCAATTGCAATGGCATGGATATCTTTCCTTATTTCTCGCCTACTTACTTTGTTAAGGAATCTTTGTTTACCTTAGCATCGGCGGCAATGGGAAACCTTTGTTATTAGACATGGCTACTATTAATAAAACCTGAGCCTAATTGTGCTAGGGTAAAGGTACAACTGGATTTATTATCAGATCTTCCTAAGTTTGTTATGATGGAGATTGAAGATGACCAAACTAAGGAAGTGAATGTTATGAAAGTGAAGATTCAGTATGATCATTTGTCTAAGTATTGTACTGAATGTAAGTTACAAGGCCGTACAAAGGAAGAGTGTAGAGTGTTACATCGAGTTGAAGGCAAAAAGAAAGAGGATGTCAATGAAGGAGGCGAAGTGAAGAAGAGTGAGGAAGTGACAGGCGAGAAACAAACGATAGCAACAACTAAGGGGTTTCAATATCCAGGAAGGCATAATAGGTATAATAGATGGAGATATCCTGTGCAGCAATATTTGCCAAAGGTGTTGTCTAGTGGGAAAGTTGTTACTTATCCAAATGCTACTAACATGGGAAAGAAGAGGAAGGAGGATGGTCGATGCGAGGGAAGAGAAGTAGCCGGGGAGTTACACTTCAAAATAATTTTGAAGTCCGAATGACAATGTAGAAGAAGGGGTGGATAATGACAACACAAAGGATTTGGTTCCCATCGATTCAATAGGGACATCCAGAGAACCTGATGTTTTAACCAAGAAGGTAGATGATGTTGACAAATCTGATGAAAGTTTGAATGTGAGTGAGAATGGCAAGGCAAATGCAGGTACTGAGATTGTTATTTACAAGGGTCCTGAAGAAAAGATTAATAATGTAGATGATCCTCAAGAGAAACTGATAGAGGAGACAAAGTAGCAGATAGCCAAGAACGTGTAGAGAGATAGTGCGAATGCGGAGATAGTTATTTATAAGGGTCTGAAGAAAAGATTAACAATGTAGATGATCCTCGAGAGAGAGGTTGCGATGGAGGAGACAAAGTAGCAGATAGCCAAGAACATGTAGAAGATGGAGAGAGGCAGAAATTAAATGATTGTGTGGACAAGTTAGCTCGGGAGCATGAGCTAAGTAACACAGTCTTTAATTAGGAGCATACTCAGAAGGAGTTTCCTCTTCCAATTGTGCTCAGACAGGAGGATCAGTTGAATTTTTCTATAAATCATGATGGAGTGGGATGCTATCCACCTGAAAGAGAGGAACCTAATGATTTGCATGTGGATACGGTGGAAAAAGTTCAAGATCAACAAATTCTATCACAGAAGAAACCTTCTCCTTTGGAAGGAGCGCATGATGTAGTGTCCTTAATCTAGTAGATATGGTAGTACCTGAGCAGCTTGAAGTAGGTAGCAGTGGTAAATATGTGGTAGATGAGGAAGCCATAGAGCAGGTGTTTAATCATGTAGCTAAAGAAGTTGATATTTCTCCAAAGTCCGTACGAGAAAGGGGTAAGAAAGGCAAACAACAAAGTGTAGTAGATATTCGGCCTATAAGAATATTGCCAAATAGGTATGAAGAATGTCAATAAATCTTTATGAAGACTACTATTTTTGGAATATCGAATGCAGAATTCTGACTTTTCATAAGTGCAAATGTTACATAGGCATCATAAATTCTCCATCATTGCTTTGATGGAACCATTTCAGCATTTTAGACACATTCAAAGATTTAGAAGGAGATTGGGCATGAGATATGCACATCATAACTGCAATGGTAAAATTTGGTTCTTTATAAATGATAATATAGATGTAGAGGTGATTCAGGATACAGATCAACAGATCACAGTTAAGCTAAGTTTTCAGGAGGATAATAAGATTCTTATGACTACTATGATTTATGCAAAGTGTGAAGCATTGGAAAGAATTAATGTTAAACTAAGTTTTCGGGAGGATAATAAGATTCTTATGACTACTATGATTTATGCAAAGTGTGAAGCATTGGAAAGAAAATTAATCTGTTATGTCTCGTACTTTTGCATATTTGGGAAATTTGAAAATAATTGTGACTTGTAAATAAGGCAATATGTTGATTTTGGTCAATATGTATGTTGTTGTTCTTGAAAAAATATGAATGTGAAATATTGAGGAAGGCCAAGGACAAAATTGAAATTTTGAAATTTATTTTGAATTACAAAACAAGATTTATAACCAATTGGGCTAAAAAATAAAATAAAAAGAAAAATGAGGCCCCAAAAGAGAGGGTGGGCCATACAGCTGACCCATGGATCTTTATTAATTATCCACGTGATAATTAATATAAAGGGGACATTATGTATAGAGATTGAAAATTAGAAAGCAAGAACAAAACAAAGAACAGAGCAAGAGAAACATGGCGTTGACCATGACAGATAAATTTTAGCTCCTTAAAAATCTTCTCCAAAAATTATTTTCTTGTGGTATTTCCACTAATTCAAGGGTCCTTTACAACTTGGTGTAACTATTTTGGGAGATAAGGAGCTTGGTTCATCAATTTTACAACTTTGTCAAGTGAAGAAGATTGGAGAGAAAGGTAAGGATTTATTCCTTTCTATTGTGTTATGAAGGTTTGTTTATGTTGTAGTATGTAGAAATGAGTGGAAACTATGCAAATATGGAAGTTTGCAAAGTGGGCATGTATGTAAGTATGTAGCCGTGTGTGTATGCATTGTTGTATAGATAATATGAGTTGAATTTTATGTTGTAATCTAGTTGTGGTTATGGTGGAATTCATATTGGAAGTGGAAGTTGAATGAATTTGGTTGAAGTTGGAAATATAGGGTATGGCCGTGTGGTGCATGGAAGTAGAAGGGAATGAATTAATTTTGTTTAATGTGTTAGTTGTGTTGTTGTGACTACTTATAATGTGAATGCAAGTAAAATGGTTTAAGTTGGCATTGGAATGGAATGTAGAAAATTTTGTCATTTTCGGATGATTTTATGATATTATGGAAATGAAGTTTTCAAGGTGCAAATTATGATTATGGTTGATGAAATAGGAAGATGGAAATGTGTTATGAATATGTATGTTGAAGATTAGAAGTTTCGGATGAATTATGGTTTTGGTGGAAAAAAATTTGTATATTTTGTGAATATTTTGTAAGAATGATATGAAATGATTTCAAATTGTATTGGAGTGATCTTGATTAGTAAATGAATATGAGAATGTTGGTATTGAATTGAAAATGTGAAGTGGGAATGAAAGCTATTGCACTATGTTGGAAAGAAGACTAGTTATGCTATATTGTGTCGTGTAATGGTTGTTGGTGTTGTTGTTGAATTATTTTGGCCGAGTTGAATTCTCGGGGTGTCGTATTTATAGGGGAGGTGTTGCCGAAATTTCGGTAGACAAGTACTAATTCAAGATTGGAATTCTAAGCCTTATGAATAGTAATTGGCAAAACGTGACCATTTGTAGGTTTGGAACGAAACAGATTTGACTTTTGCGGGCAAAAAAAGGCAAGAAAGGTATGTAAAGTTTACCTATCTCCTTCTCTTGGCATGTCCTAGTTATGATAGGTCAAAATCCGACCCTCGGGGAAAGTCATTCCTCGGAAACGACACCTAAATTTATTCCTTTTTCATTCCCAGAATTGAATCAATAACTTACGCGTTAATGTAAAGCAATGTTCAAGAGTCCGTAACCTTTGAAAATGAAAGCGGAATGCCTTGGAATCTTCGTGGATGATCCCATGAGACATAATGACCACGTTTTTATGTTCGTTTCACTTGACCGAGGTGGGGCCACAAGTCCCGAGACCCCCTTGCTTGATCTATTTGACTTATTTCCGTACGATGATTAAAGGAAACTCGCGCGGTTAGTGTTAACTACTAGACAATAGTTGTTTTAAGCTTCAATCCATTGGGTCCTATGATACATTTGACATATCCCAACGGTTTCGAAAAGCTTGCTTCGACGTAATCCGTTAGAACATCCAAGGCACGATCACGACCGTCGTCTTAATTCTCTCTAAAATGACTTATCGTTCGCACCGACTTATGAAATGTACTTTGGGGTAATTCTGCTCTTTAGTTTCGAGTTTGATATGTTTTCGTAGGCCTCTCTCGATATGAATAGTCCGGCACAAATATTCTCGATATAAATACTCCGATACGAGTGAATAGCCGATACGAATATTTGATACAAGTATCTTGGTATAAGCATTGTGATATAAGTATTCGATAGGGATATTTGACATACGTATTTTGATACAGGTACTCCGATATGAACATTTGACATAAGTATTCCGTTACAAGTAAGTTGATTTGACTATTCTAAAATAAATACTCCAGTTCGTTAGTTCGATATGAATACTCCCGATCCTGATATAAGTATTTTGATATGAATATTTTGGGATAAGTATTCTGATATACGCGCTCTGATGTGAATATTCTGATGTGGTTTGATATAGGGTAATCTGTTATAAATAATTTCGATAAAAGTATTTTACCATAAGTATTATGATATAAGTACTTTGATTTAAGTATTCTGACACAAGTATTTTCATACAAGCATTCTGATACAATATTTTGATACAAGAATATTGGCATAAATATTCTGGTATAAGTCTTCTGATATAAGCATGCCGATTAAGTAATGCTAATAATAATCCGACAAAGACGTTCGATCATTCCATAGAGTCTTGATTTATGCGCATTTAGTTTCTTACTACTCTGCTCGTGCACTTGTTATGATCTCCTTCGCCGGATCCCGAGCCGGTATGTATCGTGCGTTTGGTTCGCCGAGCCCTTTGTCCGAGGGTCGGGTTCCTGTATGGTTCCGAAGTACGTAGGTATTCGGCCCGGGTACTTGTAGTATATGTCCGTCCCCGGTTACCGTGTATATGGAGTATGATATGTCCGTCTCCGGGAAAGTACCGTGGTATATGTCCGTCTCCGGAGTACGGTGGTCGGTTCCGAGGACCGTGTGTATGTCCGTCTCCGGTTACCGTGTGCGGTTCTAGTGGTACCGTGGTATATGTCCGTCCCCGGCCACCGTGTATATGGATATGATGTGATCGGTTCCCGGTTCTCGTGGTATATGTTCCGGTTCCCCGGGGTACCGTGTCTATATTATGATATGTCCGGTTTCCCCGCGTGGTATATGTCCCGGCATCGTGTCTACGTTATGATGTGTCATGGCGCTCTGCAGACGGAGTGGCGACCATGTTTCGTGCTCGTGTATGACTCGATTTGCATCACTTAAAATCCGAAAGTAGTATTTTGATATTCTAGATAAGGTACGCATTTTCTCGTACTTCGACTCCGATCATGATTCAAGACGTCAAACTGCACCTCTGATTTTTGATAAGGCTCTGTCCGCTATACCTCCGTATGCCTGGTTCTGACTATGGTTTGTTGACTATACTTTTGTACATCTGGATTTGCTTATGATTCTATTTAACAAAAGTATTTCCCCGACTTTACATACCGATACATTTTTCGCATCGACCCCCTTTTCTTCTGGGGTCGCGTTTTCATGCCACGCAGTACATACGCGTATTGAGGTGATTGGTTAGCCTAGGATATACGTTTCCGCCGTCGGAGTGCTCCTTTGATCCGAGCCCACACTTTTAGTACGTATCTTTTAGTTATACATATCTTTGTGTTTATGACTATTTCGGGGTACGGCGGGGCCCCGTCCCGTCATATGATTCTCGTTGTCCGTGTTAGGAGGCCTGTAGACATATATGTGGGCCGCGGGTCGCCATTGTAGGCTATGTCCCCCCGTGGTTTGTGCTAACGGCAACGGCCGCTGGTTTGTATATATATTTATGATTATGTCTCGGCATGATATGTAATATGTTTGCTCAGACCTGCTTGTAATAATATTCATATAAATTAGCAATGTTGGGCATGAATAAGATATGATTATGTCGATTCGGCAAGTAGGTACGTACGGGTGTCTGCCTCGGACGCTAGTCGTGGCCACGGGGTTGGGTCGTGACATAATCTTTGGGATAACTTATATAACGTGGCTGATCAAATGGAAGTGCCCTGGCTTGTGGGAGGAGATTTCAATGTCATTATGAATGAGGATGAGAAAATAGGGGGTTTGCTCGTTTATCCAGATGAGTATGAAGATTTTGCATTCTGTGTGAATTCATGTGAACTATTTGAAGTTTCTTTTAAAGGGAGCTTATTCACATGATGGAATGGTAGAGCTGGTAGGGATTGTATTTTTAAAAGGTTGGACAAAATGCGTACTAACTCAAAACTACAGGAGTGGTTTGGTCACATGGAAGTTGAACATTTATCTAGAACTGATTCTGATCATGCTTCTCTTCTACTTACTTATGGAGATTCATCTCAACATGTAAGGAAACCTTTCAGATTTCTAAAGTTTTGGATAGAACATGAGTCCTTCTTAGAGGTTGTGAATAAAGGGTGGAATGCTGATCTTGAAGCAGATGAACTCATTACTTTTAAACTGAAGCTTAAAAAAGTTAAGTCTCTTCTATTAGAATGGAGTAAAGCTACTTTTGGGGATATCTTCAAGCAGCTAGTAGTAAGGGAAGATGTTGTCAGAGTCAAAGAATAGCTTTTTGAAGATGATCCTTCTCCTGCAAACAGGATGGTACTCCAACTAGCACAAGCAGAATTGAAGAAGTATATGCATTATGAGGAGGAGTTCGGCTTACGAAATCTCATTTTACTTGTTTTTCTGTGGGGGATAGGAATACAAGGTTTTTCCACAATATGGTAAATGGTAGGAGGAAGAGATTGCGGATCAAAAGGATGAAAAAGTAAGATGGAAGTTGGATTGAGGGGAAGATGCTCTAGGCCGAGGAAGCAACCCAATTGTATCATCATCGGTTTACATGAGGATATCTCTTCGATTTCTCATTGCCGCAACATGTTCCTAATATGGTTACTCGGGAGAAAAATCGGATCCTTACCAAAGATGCCAACTCTAGAAGATGTTAACAAGGCAGCTTTTGATCCGTCAGAGATAGCTCGAGTGGTCCGGATGGTACGATAGGAGTATTTTATCAAGTATGCTGGGATATTGTGGGGGCTGATGTGTATAATATAGTGAAAGTCTTCTTGAAGGACAAAGACTTTGCCAAAGTTCATAACTCATACAAATCAAGTTCGATCCCAAAGAAGAATAATGTTGAGACCTTTGTATATGAGGCCCATAAGTCTAAGTAATTTTATTAACAAAGTGATCTCAGAGCGCGAGAATAAGCTTGAAAATGTTTTGCCTTCTTTGATATCTGCTGATCAATCTGGTTTTGAAAAGGGAAGATGTATCATTGAGAATGTACTGTTAACTTAAGAGGTGGTATCAGATATAAGACTTAGGGGAAAACCAGCTAATGTGGTGTTTAAACTGGATATGGCTACGGCCTATGATAGAGTGTCCAGGATTTTTTTGGCAAGAGTTCGAGGAAGATGGGATTTGCGAAGTATTTATAGATATGATATGGAGATTGATAGCAAACAATAGGTACTCGGTTCTATTCAATGGACAAAGCTTCGGTTTTTTCCACTCAACAAGAGGTGTTAAGCAAGGAGATCTACTTTCTCCTCGCTTTGTTTATTTTGTATGCAGAAGTGTTGTCTAGAGCATTGAACTCTTTATTTGAGGACAATGGCTTTAGAAGCTATGGAATGCCTAAATAGAGTGCTAATTTGAATCATCTTGCTTATGCAGATGATACTATTATATTCTCATCTACAGATGATACTTCATTGCAGCTGATCATGGGAATATTACAGGAGTATGAGCAGATGTCAGGGCAGCTTATCAACAAAGGAAAAAGTTCCTTTTACATGCATAGTAAAGTTGGAAATGTGATAGTACAACAGGTGGAGGCTATTACTGGTTTTACTAGGGGATCCTTCCCTTTCACATACTTAGGTTGCCCAACCACACATGCAAGAAAGAGAAAGGCTGATTATACTGACTTGATCAAAAAAGTGAAGGACAAACCGTACTTGGAAAGGAAGACTTTTATCTTTTGGAGGAAAAGCCATTTTGATCAACAAGTGTTTTATTGAGTATGCCAATTCACATACTCTCGGCTATCGACCTCCAAAGGGTGTTATATACGACCCGCATAGGGTGTTTGCAAGATTTTTTGGAATAATAGTGAAGAAGGAAGAAGAAGACATTGGTCTTCATGGTTGAATATGTGCTTGCCAAAGGAGGAAGGTGGAGTTGGCTTCAGATCCTTATTTGATGTTTCTAAAGCATTATGTGCTAAACTCTGGTGGAAATTCAGAACTACAAATACTCTATGGTCAAATTATATATGGAACAAGTATTGTAAAAGGCACTACCCTCAGTATATGCCTTGGAAAGGATGTTCTCAGGTCTAGAAGATGATGTTAGAAGCTAGAGACAACATGGAGCATGAAATGTGGTGGGAGCCAAGAAGTGGAACTGCTAATATATGGTTTGATAATTGGACAAAACTTGGAGTGCTATACTACTTAGTTCCTGATGAGTTTGTTGTGGATGAAACAATACAAGATGTGAAGGAATTGAGAAACCAGGATGGGTGGAACATGAGTAAACTACAACAGCTTTTTCCTACTGATATTGTTGATCGTATATTGGAAGAATTAGACTTTTATGAATCTACAGAAGAATGGGATAAACCAAGGTGGATGATGACAACATCTGGTAAATTTACAGTTGGAAGTGCATGGGAGCTCTTAAGAAGGAAGTCTGTGAAGTCTGATATATACAAAAACATGTGGATACCAGGTTTGCCTTTCAAAATCTCATTCTTTTTCTAGAGATTGTGGAAATGCAAACTACCAGTAGGGGATATAGTGAGAAGGATTGGGATTGATACAGAAGGAAAATGCTATTGTTGTGATCCTAAACAATGTGAAATTGTAGATCATCTCGTTTTGTCATAAGAAAAATTGCTTCACGAGTGTTTGGAGATATGTTAAAGCCGCCGTAGGAATCACAACAACTTTGCTTTAGGTGAAACTAGTGATATAGGTCGGCGGAATGCCGATTTTTCATCTAAGTTCAAATCTATTATTATAGCCATACCGGTGATCACAATGTGGCAAATATGGAAGTGGAGAAACACGTGGTGCATGGAGGGAAGATGACAATCAATAAGGTGATATATGAAATAAATTTGACCATACATCAGATGTGCAGAGTTAGAAATCCAAGAATGCAAGTACCAAAGTCTCTTCCACAGATTATGCAGATGATTGAAACATGCAGACCACATATAGTGAGCAAGATAGTGAGATGGAATTTGCCTATGCGGGTGGTTTAAGTGTAACTCAGATGGTGCTTCTAGAGGCAATCCAGGGCCAAGATCAGTGGTATTTTGTATTAGGGACTGTGAGGGAGATCTGGTGCATACTATAGCTAGAAGAATAGCAGATGGATCGAACTTAGTTGCTGAAGCAATGGCTTTACAGGAGGGGATTAAATACTGTGTGACAAATGATCTATTGCTTGTAATCTTGGAGACTGATTCAATGACTCTTAAAATGATCTTGACAGGACAATGGGAAGTACCATGAAGTATCTCTTTGATCATAAAGGATATTACAAGGTTGAGGAGGGATAAGGAAGTGAGAGTGGAGCATGTACTGAGGGAAGGAAAGGATTGGCAGGTTTTTTGACTAACTTTGTTTTTGATTTTGCAGGTGAACATCCTTTCAATAGTTATCAATCACTTCCAAGGAAAGCAAGACAGATTTTGAATGCGAAAAAGCACGGTATGCCATACATCGAATCGAGAAAGCCAAAGATCATCGTATTCCAGAGAGATTAACAAATGCAATAAGGATTTGCAAGATTTCAAAACCGGTGAATCAAGCCTAGAATAGATTTAGCGAGATTGAATAGAAGGACTTTTGGACAGGTTACAATAGTGTTATTAGTGTGATTACATGCTCATTATGTTGTCACATGTCCAAAGGATCTTTTTATACAATCATTCTTGAAGGAAAAGGTCAACACTACATAAGTCTGGATCAACACAGAAACAGCTGAACATGAGGAACTTTCTGAAAGAATTCTATTCCATCTTTGAAGCCTGAATTTTAATTCAATGGACTGTGGATCCATAGCATCTGGTGAGAGCTTGAGGTGTCAACATCGTATCAAGTCAAGGCCAAAGGATTTGCAATAGACAAGCTTTTAGATTTCCTTTAGTTTGGATTCGTGTATTATATTCCATTATTTTCTGCATTTTAGCTCTTGTACAGAACTTGATTTTTTAATAAAGCACTATTAGGCAATTTGCTTGGTAGTTTTGATTCAAAAAAAAAAAATTGTACGTAAGTGTTATATTTGTACTTATATACGTAACAACCACAGAAGCAGTTATAAATTCGCAATTAAATCCCAACAAAGCATTTCTTGATATGAATATTTCATACCCTGTCCATTCCAATTTAAGTGCCTTACTTTCTTTTTTGGCCTGTCCCAAAAAGAGTGACTCCTTCTATATTTAGTAAGTTGACAATTCAAACATCCTACATGATAAGTTTATAACCACAAGAATCAAAGGACATTTTAGTACATTATGCATATCTTTAATTTAAGATCATAAGATTCAAAAGTCTTTCTTTATTTGTCAAACTCTGTGCCTAGTCAAATTAAGACACTTAAATTGGGATGCTGGGAGTAAGGATGGTTAGATTGACAAGAATATGTTTTAGAAAAAAAGGAAAAATTTAGAAAGACACTGGCGTATCAAAGCTTAAAAAACATCCTTCTTTTATATATATATATATATATATATATATATATATATATATATATATATATATATATATGGGTTTTGGGACATCAATGTACCCATTTTTCAGTTTACAAAAATACTCTTGTCACCTCATTAAAAATAGGTTATTTCAAGGACATTTTAGTCTTTCACTTGAATATGCAATTTTCCTCCACACGTTTTCAAGACAGTGCTTTATGTTTGAACTTTCTTTCTGTTATTGTGAATTGATGTTGGTATTTTCACATTTTGAGTTGCATATAATAGTTTTTGGGCAATTCGCAGTAATGCCCTTATTTTGGGGTGGTCTTTAATTTTTTCTCTTCGTCTAAAATCTCAGGGTTCCGGATTCGAACCCCTGCTTAGGCGAAAATTTTAAAAAAATTCGCTAGACAGAGGTTGCCTGCAAACTCTGCCTTAGGTAGAGTTTGCCTACAAACTATGCCTTAAGGTAGAGTTTTACAGGCAAACTACTCTACCTGATAAGGCATAGTTTGCCTGCAAACTCTGTCCCATCAGGTTGGTGTAACTGTTTTGTTTGGCATGTAAAACTCTGCCTTAAGGCAGGCAAAATTCTAGCTGCAGGTAGAGTTTTGCAAAACTCTGCCTGCCGGCAGAATTTTCCATGCAAATTCTGCCTGCGAATTCAAACCTCTGCCTTGCGAAATTCATTTTTTTTTTACTAAGTTGGGATTCGAACCCAGAACCTTAGGATATTAGGCGAAGGACAAAAATTAAAGACCACCAATTTGAGGGGCAAAAATTAAAGACCAGTGCTTTTGAAGGGCAATCCGCACAAAAAAATGATAGTTTTTCCTCTATTTGTGCTATGGTAATTGAGAGACAAATTGAATTCTATTAAGGTTCTCTAATCTTTGTTTCCTGCCAGAATTGTTCTAAAGTGATAAAATTGGAGATGGAGTCTAGAAAATGTAAAAAGAAAATTGTAAGTTTTGGGTTTTATTTGTTATTTGTATATATCTTGTTATTTATTTAATTTACACCAATTCGAGGAAACCAAACCACGACCGCATTTCTGTTTTGAAAAAAAAAATGTGTATGAAGAGGATGATATTTTCCTCTGTGTTCTGTGAGTAGTTTGAAGGTTGAAGAACTAGAAAGCAAGTTGCATAGATAGAGGGAATAGAGGAAGAGGATTTCAGCGAGAGAGTCGAGATATAAGGGTGACAGGGTTATTGAAGATTGGGGTCTAGAAATGTTTGGAGGGAAATTAGGGAATTTGAGCGGAAAGACCAATTGCCCCCAAATCTCTATTTTAATTAGTTGATAGGAATTTTATTGTGAGCTAATAAATAGGTACATTTCTATCCTGCAACTATATATATATATATATATATATATATATATATATATATATATATATATATATATATATATATATATATATATATATAAAGACAGTAATGTACATCAACAGAGGAGTATTAGTTACCAAAAAATAAAAAAATAGAGGAGTATTACCTCCGTGTACCTACTTAGATGGTAAGACAAGTAGAATTTCTTTAAGCTCACAAAAAAGGTTAACTAGGTAATAAGGAAAATATTCGTTAATCAAGCCCTATACAAGATTATCAAGGAACATCAAAACTGTAGCTTCTATACATGACTATCTAAAACAGAAAAAGATTATTTGAATTTTCTTCCTGAAAGGAGGGAATTAAATTTGTCCATGTTGAGTTTCCCTTTAGCTGTTTTAGGAAGTAAATTAAAATTAGCCATATGTTCAACTTCTCTACAAGTTAAGACCCCAATTAGCAAGGCTATCAGTGACCTTATTTCCCTCTCTATAACAATGCTGAATATTCCATCTATCAATCTTTGCAACTTGTCTCTGGATGTTTTCAGTGATATCCAATAAATTTCATGGTGGTTTTTTTTTTCCACTAAAAACTTATTTTGGGAATACTAGTTAAATTTGTTGATTTGTAGGGTTTAAAGACAAGTGATTTGTATCCGATCCTAAACTCTCACCGAGATCAAGGCTAAAGATCACAGACTATGTAAATAGAAGGAAATCAAAGATATAATTTGTATAAAAATATGCTTGAAATAAGATTCAAGAAGTTCTTAGATATATCAAGATTTAGAGTAAACGTTGCTAGGGTTACAAGTCTCAAAGATGAGATGCCTCTTCCTTCCTTCGTAAGCTATCTTTATACAGACCAAAGTTGGAATTTTCCACCCTAGAGTACAAATGATGTGACATTTCAATAGTGTTAACGTTCCCCCTATGCTAAGTTTACGCTTATCGAGACTGACAGATGGGGCAAGAGTTGGTCGGAGTGGAGGACAACTAAGCTTCCCAATCACTCTCATATTCCCTCGTACACTTATATCCAGGATCACGAATTCCCCTATTCAGATAGTCCCGTATTTTTCGGGGTCTTCGTTCCACAACTCTAGAAAGTGGAAGAGTTCTCTGCACGCTGCTGCTGGTTTTTCCAGAGTTTGTTGTGCCTCGAATAATGCATGCTGAACTTGGCCATCAAATTTGCTCGCACGTTACCTTCTTCATTCAATGCTCCACACCCTTTGTCAGATGTTATTGGCCACGTGGCTTGCCTTTGTGAAAGTTTTTTTCTTAATTATCGGGTATAGTAATGATGATGGCTTGCACCTTTTTGAGGTAGGGTTATAAATTCACCTCTTCTATGTCATTCCTCACTTTAGGTAAAATCTTCGATTGTGCTAAAAAGCTTACCCATTTGCGCATCTTTCCAGTGTAAGTATAACTTTCTCCTTTTGATTTGAAACCTTATCCAATCGGTATTCCATTTCCTGCTTTCCTAACATCCCATGTCTTCTGATTTGTCTATTGCTGGTGGTGTCACTGCACAGACCCATTCTAAGGGTAATAGTGATTCTGATGTCTCCATTCCACGACCGTCCACTGCCGACGGTCGCCCTCTCCTTTCCAAGGGTGCAAAGGGGAAAACGCAGAAGCACAACGCTACCGATCTGCTGGCTAGGATGTTCATTCCGAGAGAATGGACCGACGAGAAAAGTCTCCTTGTTCGCGCTACCTCCACCAATCCCAATACAGGAATTGGCCCATGATCATGTATATCTCGTCTATCTACCAAAGCAAGATTGACTTGGTAAAAAAAGACTGCGGTTGGGAGGGGATTGACGTGCTGATCCCTAAGGAGAATGAGAACATCACCTCCAGCAGACCTGGGTATTCATTTGTCTATACCTGCCCCTTTTCTTTGAGGTTGAGCTGGGAGATTGATTCAGATATTTTGGAGTTCTACCAGAAATACAACATTTTCCTAGCCCAAATTAGACCGGTGCTATGGAGAACGGTTGCCAGCCTCCGATTCCTCTCGTACCAGATAGGGGAAAGCTTCTCTCTCTCCCACCTAATTTGCCTCTATTCTCCAAAGTTTTTTCTAGGCGGATTGATTCTCTTAAGCAAGCGTGGTCAGAATTCTCTTGTCACCAGCGTTGATGACGATTTCGACCGTGGGTGGATGAAAAGGTTCGTTATTGTAGCCACCTCAGACATTGTCAAACCCCCGGAGGCTCCGATTCCAAAGTTGTGGAATCCAGACTGTAAGTTCCCTTCCACGTTTCTTATGCGCTGTTTTTCTTTTTGTCCCGACTAATTGAGCCTCATGTATCTCTTTGTACAATCGTCCTTTGGAGACCCGGACACGTGTAGGGTTTGTCTCGGTGTCTTCAGAAGATTTTGGATTCCTTTGACTCGTCGCTCTAGGTGTGGAAAGAGACTTCCAACATAAACAATTGGAAGGGCAAAAATCATGGCCTGCCCAAGGGGTTATCAGTTCGTCCGTTAGCCGATGTTTCAGATGACCCGACGGTGGCTGCTCAGTAAATCCAACCAGTAATATCTCACCAAAAAAGGCCCTGAGTGGAGGCACCTGCTCCCCGGAGAAGACGGATATCTTCCAGCTCCGGTCTTCCAAAAAAGAGGGCAAAAGGTAGTTCCTCTAGACAAGGCGAGGAGGACCCCTCCGCCGTTAGATCTAAGGCTACTCCAACGATCGTCATTTTGGAGTGTGACAAAGCCGAAGATAAAGCCGATGCCGCTGCTGAGCCCCTCTGTAGAAAGCGGGCTCCCCGAGAACCATCTACGGCTACGCTCTTTCGGGAGATGGAAATTGCTCCCGTATTCGAATCTCCTCATCGTCCTCCTATTGAAGTCCCCGTTATAGGGAAGCATCATCCGAGCTTGGCGTCCATTCATTCTATTTCTTCATCCTCCACGACTGTTCCCCCACTGTTCCCTTCACCGTTCGAGCGGACCGCCTGACCTCAGGGTCAAGAGCGAGAGACAGCCTCTGAGGCCCCCCAAGAGGAGCATCGTAAAAGTTTGGTCGACACTTTCCCTGCCTCGAATCACAACTCTTTGTCACGTCAGGAAGTTACCTTTTTCATCCCAACTGAATGCCACCTGCTTTCCCGACCGATAGGGGTTGCCAACTACTTGAAGCCCTTGGCAACCAAAAAGGACCGGAAGAAGATAAGGGAAGTGTACGAAGACTGTCTTCTTAATGCCAGTGCTCATGCTGCAATGTAGGTATAAGTGTTTTGTTAATGTTTGCATTGTTTGTTCTGGATTCCGCTCCTTTTAACTCTTGGTTTTTGACTCCTGATTTAGGCCCACTTCATGGCTATGGAAAGCATTTAACGCAAACTTGATGAGGAAAGGGAGATGTGAGCAAAATGCGAATGGCTACAAGCTACCTGCCTTGGAAGTAAAGTTGGTAGCGGCAGAGGAGTTGGGAGCCAAGCTTGCCCAGGCTGAGCGGGGAGAGAAAATCCACAGCTAGGAGGCTGCATTCTCTGATCTTGTAGCCTTATAGATGAAATGGGTCGATCACTATGACAACTATGTCGAGGTTTTTTGGAAGGAAACCGTTCTCGAAGAGAAGGTTCAGGTCCTCAAGGCTGAGCTACACACCAAAACGGAGGAAAAGGCGACACTGAGGAGGCCAGGGTCGATCTCGAGCAAAGGTTTCATGACCAGTTAGCTAGGAACAAAGAGCAAGACGATACCAACGAGTGTCTCTCTAAAACTAATACAGACCTTCGAGACACGGGAGACCAAAACTAGCTAAATTTTGTCGAGGCTGTGTCACGACCCAACAGAGGGCCATGACAGGCACCCGAAACTACCCTACCGAGCACCATTTAGCATACTCTCATGATCACATCTAGGTGAGCCACATGGCTATCTCATAATTACTATGAACTGAATGACACAATTTCCATCTAAAATCGGCACATCTATATAAACATCATTCACTATGCCCATATATATATATATATATATATATACACACACACACACACACACACACACACACACACACACACAAGCCAATACGGCTATCAAAATGGTATACAAAATATGAACTGATAAGGCTATGGGATACCTAGCTATACACATCTATCTACGAGCCTCTACGAAGAGTATGCAATACTATAAAGGCGGGACAAGACCCCGCCATATCCATATATGAACACAAAAAGAATAATACCAACTAATGCAGCTCCGGATCAAATGGAGCACTTCTACGCAATCACTGATGAAGTAGCCTAATGGTCTGGTCTGTCTCCCTGCGGGTATGAACGCAACGTTCACAAATAAAAAAGACATCAATACGAACAATGTACTAAGTATGTAAGGCATGAATAGCAACATGATGAAAGCATAAAGATAACATAAGATAAAGAGAACAACTCATACCTCCTAATACCTCTTAAGACGATTGCCATGCATACTTAACCTTTCTCTAAAGAAAAAATTTCATACATATACATATTATGATACCATACCCGACCATGTAGGTTCGGTGTCCATACCCAGCCATAACAAGGCTCGGTGTTGTCTATACCCAACTGCAGTGGTATGCGCGCAATAGATATCATACCCGACCATATAAGCTTGGTGTCACAAAATAGATACATACATATATGACATACATGAGTATCCAAAGGAAGCATTTCAACTCTATTGGGGTGACATAAAGTCGGTAAACAACATAAAGTCGGTAAACTCCTGATTTATATTATGGAATCACCATCATCATTATCATCATCACTATGGAGAACTTTTACCAATCATATCTTAAGAATCTTGAAATTCATGAACTTCTAGCATTTCTAGGAATAGGACATTGCGGATATCTTAGATGGATTTACAGGAAGGAAATCATGCCTTTAGAAAGAAGGGTTAGCCTTACATACCTTTACGTCTTCTTAACTACTTAACGTTCTGCTCCAAAGTTCGCAAAATGTACATCTAAGAGGATTCATGTAACATCCTAAATTTATTATTGGCTTTTAAATAATCTTTCTCTTGTTGTAAATACTTTTTATTATTTTTCTTGAGTCTAAAATTTTAGTTTGTGTTTGGAAAAATAAATAAATTTGGACTTGTCATTTCTTTTTTGGACATTGAAGCCCATTAGTAAGACCCAATTGATAAAAGTGGGTACTGCAAGGAAAGAAGACCATCTTTCTTTCACCCCACTCTCTACTTGTTCTTCTTATTCTTCTCCTAAACCCTCCGTTAGAAATTCCAATTCACATACACTACTCTCCAAATATCAACAAGATCCTCTAAGTTTTCATGCTTTGTATGTATTTTGGAAGGTTGCCACCAAGAATCAAATAGGTTAAGTCTTGTTTTGATAATCCTAGGTTTTGGGTTTGTGAAGAAGCTCTATTAATCAAGAAGCTCAATCAATCTTGTGGTAAGCTTGTTATTCCATATTATTTTGGATGAAATATTCAAGTTTTTGTTAGAGATTTTGAAACCTTGGAGTAGGGAAATTTAATCCCGTTTTTGGGGCTGGCAGCAGTTAGTATATTGACCATAACTTTTTATCTATGAGGCGGAATTTGGTGATTCAAAATGCTGTGAAAAGATAATAAAATTTCCCACAACTTTCGTGTTTTGCGAAAATTCTAATTCCTCTATTTACTATGTCAAAACTGGACTGCAAGGCAGCACATAGCTGCTGTCCAGAATTTTTTCTACTTAAAATTTTGCAATAATGGTGACCTATTTAGCCCCGTTTTTGTTCGTCATGGTTTAGCTTCTATATCGTTAAACTCTAGACCTTAAGCGAGTATTCCATTGTGTATTTAAGGTGCAAGAGGCTCTTGTAAAAGCTAAGGAAGTCGATATAATTGCTTGATCGTTGCCTTGGGGATTGTAACTTCTTGGTGTTTTTCTTTGAGCTTTAGAGGCACTAAAGCTCCAAGGTTTGCACATATTCTTGAATTTCACATTTTATTTAATTGAAGTATGTTGAATAACTTGAGCTTGGGTAAAACTTGTATTTACTTTAATTTGCTATCATGTTCGGTTATTGCTAGTTAAATTCTTATTTCGCTATGTTTAATTGAGTATGAACACTTTGAGCCACTCGGTAACTTTGAATATCATTTGGTATCATGTGGAAATGCTTTGTAAGACAAACTAACTCGCCCACATATACGGATTGCTTGAGCATTATCGCATTCTCGTTGGGTCTTTGTCCTTCTTGTGATAGTGACTTGTCACTTATATTGGCATGCCTCTTGAGATTATTCAAATCTTGTCCCATCTTGACTTTGGATTCATATTTCATCTTAATTATGGATCTTGGTCCATCTTAAGTATGAATGGGGAAGTCACTTTCAACATGGTTCTTGATCCTCTTGATTATTGGGTGACGACCCTACTTGATTTGGGACTCCGGTCCTTCTTGTTATTCGATTATGCTTTGATGTAATTGCATGATGTATGTCTTGGGAAAAATTAACCAAATGGTGAACTTTCTTGAATTTGCTTTGGAAAGCTTCTTGATATTTGAGATTTAGATATTGATATCTTGAACTATTTTAATATTTGATATTTATTTTCTTGAAAGGATTGTACCTTCATTTAGTTCTTGATGGTGATTTTGACAAGCTTATTCCTAGAATTTATTCTTGCACTCCTTACATTATATTTTTATTCTAAGTGTTAGTTAAGTTCATGTGCCACTAAGCTTTATGCTTAGCGATAGTTTGTTACTATTGTAGGTGATGTTCCGAAAGAGACTTGAGGATGGCCATTTGAAGTAGACTCTTTGGATGCTTAGATGAAGATCACATTTTCATGAGCCCGTTCATTTTGTATACTTTTGGGGACTTGTACGTGATCCATGTGACACACTTAGATATGCACTTTTGAATGAAATTTGGGTCATGATGCTAATACTTTGTAACCGGTTTTGATGAATGACTTGACTATTTTGGGAGTGTCCATGCCCAAGTCTTGTAATATATCAAATTTAGTACTTGTGTTGAACTTGGGAACTTAACTAGTTTGTATTTGAGATTGGGAGTTGAATTTCATGCTTGGTATGAGCCTTAGATGTTGTAGCATGAAAAATATTTCTCTACTAAATGTTTGATAAATTCCAAAAGTGTTGATTTAACTCAAAATAGGTGTTGTCCATTTTTATGGTTGGATATTTCTATTTTGTTTTAGAAGGCTTCTTTTAGATCCTACTATGTTGAGATGTCGTTTTTGGAAACTTGTTCACATGGGCCTATTTTCACTACTAAATTATTGCGAATACCTTATTAAATAAATTTCTTATGAACGTTGTAAGTATGAAATTTGCTTTTGCTTCGTAAGTGGCATCTTCCCAAAGGAGGTGCTACAATTCACACTAAGGTAAGCCTTGAAAACACTCTTAAGTTCAAACTAGTGCAATTAATGAACTAACGAAATTTGGACAACATTTCCCTTATTTTATCAACTTCCACCAAATTATAAAATAACTCCCAAACAACAATAATAACATTCATAATATCATATTGAAGAAGTTACATTCAATTCAATCTCAAATTTATCCAAAATCCCTTTTCAAGTTCATCTCATAGTCATCTTCTTCATCTCCTTTCTAAGAATTACTAAACCTTTACATCAAATCTATCATGTAAATAATAGGAATAACATACCTTATATTACAGGAACTTCAAGACCAAGTTTATCACAACTTTGAAGAGAAGCAAGAACAATCTCCTTCCATGGATAATCTTTGGGTTTTGATGTTGATCAATTCTCTTGGTGATATGGAAAGGTTTGGAGTGTTATATAACCTTCAAGAACTCTCTATAAGTGTGGAAAAATAAATGTGGGAGGTTGGTATGAAAATTGGATCTTTTGGGATTTAAAAGGGTGGCAAAGTTAAGTGTGTGGTGAATGAATGGAAGACTAAGTGGTCCTTCCCCCCCGCACCAACTTGCTTAAAAGATGACACAAAGATTGTGTGCGGCTCGGCCAACATGGTATGGGATATGCGGCCGCATCTCCCCTCCTCTCCATGGGTTGGATGTTTGGAAGTGGGGGATTCCATTTTTAGGAGTTTGCTGCCCATATGCAGTCCGGCATATTGAGTATGCGGCCGCATATGGCCCTAT
Organism: Lycium ferocissimum; assembly: GCF_029784015.1. Classification (NCBI taxonomy): domain Eukaryota; kingdom Viridiplantae; phylum Streptophyta; class Magnoliopsida; order Solanales; family Solanaceae; genus Lycium; species Lycium ferocissimum. The sequence goes on along the minus strand of NC_081351.1, from coordinate 1,793,761 downwards.
TTTGCCCGGTTTCGCGAAAGTACGTTCTTTTTGATTCGTTTGACTTTCAATCCTTATGGAACCTTCTTGGCACTTATGTAAAACTTCATTAACCATATAAGGGGTCCTATATCTCCCCCTCAAGGCATTACTAAACAATGTATAACTCAAATGATGCGAAATCTTCCCAAAACATGACTCAAATTTCAATTCCTTTAACAAACTTATTTCAACCAATTCATATGACTCCAAAACCTTAAGGTACGCACTTAAAGTTATCAAACACCCTCCTTAACCTTATAAGGACTTCATGTCCACTTTAGGCTTGCATTAGTCTACTCATAATACAAACGACACGAAATTTCCAAGATGTAACAGACTGATGCCGGGATTCAATGTTAGAAAAAGCTATACATGTTGGACAAAGCCCATGCCATGTACCGTGCTTGCAGGATTTCCTTTCAGGAAGTCTGAGATGGAATGTCCGACGTTGATGCCTAAATTGCCACAACCCTATCCCTAGAAGAGGTTGTTGCCAAGGGCCTTCCTGTATTACCTCCTAGTGAGGAGCACGATAATTTTTCGATGATAACGGGTGGTTAACCAATGATGAGGGGCCGATCAAGGCCTTGGAAAGGGTAGATGACCAAGTACCAGAGGCTTCTCCTCTTGATAATACAATGGTCACGCCTTCCAAACTCCATGCCAATGAAGGGCCTTCCTCACAAAAGCCTTCATCCCTGGCTCCAGAAGTTTCGGGAAACTCTGATGTCATCGAGACTGGGTCCTCCATTCCGCCGAATTGTGAAAACCCCTAAAGACCTTCTACCTGAGCCCACTTTTGAACTTGTTTTTCTCATTTACCAGTGATATATATCTTTGGACTATAATTAATTTATATGTCTTTTGGATTGACTTTTCTTTAGGTCGCGTGCCATATGAACTTCTTTTGGTTACTACCCTTCTCGCATGTTTTTAAGACTTCGTGAATGAAGTTTTTAGTGCATACATTCTTGTTCTATTGGTAGATAGGGATTGGGAGTAATTTTGCACAAGTGTTTAAAGGGAATACTTAGCCGCAGGGATCCTTCCGCATCTGGATTCCCTCTTCGGAACTGTAATCCATATTTCTTCTTAGACACATGTGTTTAGCTCTCGTGATTTCTATTGTATTTCATTTTTAGAGTTTGCACAATTGCTTTCCCAATCCGGCAATATTGCTTCCGGATGCATATTTTATTACCAGGAATTTTGCGCGTCTGGTTCATAATAAAAGGAGGTCCCTTTTTGTTTGGTGTTGATAAGGATAGGAGGACGTCTCGACCTTATCCTAATTGGAATAAGGTTCATGAGACCTTCACGCTCTTAGGCTTTGAGCTCGTGTCGTGTGTTTGAAGCGGATGATTGCGAGTATGAGAGACTCGTTTGTACCAATAGACAAAAGTATAATGGAGGAGCTATGATCTTTTATTTGCAGAACAGGGTTCTTAGGCCCTTGCAAATTTATAAACCATTGCGGGTTTTCACATTGTGAGCATAAAATTGTAACCCTAAGAGACAGGAGAAAAGTCCTTCATCCTCTACTATTCTTGAGAATGACCTTGTTCTTTCCCCCAACCCCCCAACACTCTAAGCTACTGCCTGGAGTCCCAGTACATTGATGGTCACAATATGCTTTATTTTTGTTGCCTCATTAAAAACCTTGCTAGGAGAAACCCATTTGGGGAAAAAACTTGGTCAAGGAAAAGAGTACAACACATATTTTCAGTTCCCGCTGCTTTTCTTCGAGATCGGCCTTTCTTCTGACGAGCCAGTCCTGGTTCCATAACCAAAGGTGGAAGAATGAAAGGGAACAGACTAAATACAACATATTATTTTCCCCAAGGTCGCACGCTCGGGTCGAAGTCGACTGCGAAGTCTGGTAGGTCCCGTGTCTTGATGGTTGAATAAGGTCGGTATGTCAGGTCATACTCACTTTTCTCGACTAACCATTTGGTAAATTGGCTCGACAGGTTCTCTCCCTGCAGCATACCTTTTAGAGAGAAAGTCGAGACTGCCATCACAAAGTGATATTGGAAATACAGTCGAAGCTTCCGGGTGCCGTAACCAAGTCTAATGCCAGCTTTTTAGGATTAGAGTATCTAAACTCCACCCCCGTCAGGGTGTTGCTGACGTGGTAAGTAGGGATCTGGTCGTCTCCCTCTTCTCGTACCAGGGCCACACTGATTGAGATCTTGATCACGGTTATGTAAATGAACATACGCTCTCCTTCTTTTGGCTTTTCCATCACATGAGGCCGCGACAAGTACTCTTTAAGGTCTACCAAGCCTCGATGGCACTCTGGCGTCCACTTGAACCCATTATCCTTTTTCAAAAGCTTAAAGAATTTGTGGCACCAGTCCTAAGACCGAGACATAAATCTCCCCAGGGTGACAACTTTGCCCGTAAATCTCTGCACCATCTTCACATTTTCCTGCACTTTGAACATTTGCTAAAAGGCCTTGATCTTGTTCGGGTTCATATCTATTCCTCAGCTTGACACTAGGAAACCTAGAAATTTTCCCGACCCTACCCCAAAGGCACATTTTTGGGGTTTAGCTTTATATTATGTTTGTGGAGGATGTCAAAGGTTTCCTTTAAAAAAGTTAAATGGTTTCTGATTTCTAGAGATTTTACAAGCATGTCATGTATGTAAACCTCCATTGACTTCCCAAAATTCTTTTTGAACATTTTGTTACCAGCCTTTGGTATGTCGCTTCTGCATTCTTTAGGCTGAAAGGCATTACATTGTAACAAAAGTTTCCATAATTAGTCATAAAAGAGTTTTTTTCTTGATCCTTCAGGTAGAGTCCAATTTGATTATACCCAGAGTAAGCATCCAAAAAACTATGCAACTCGTGCCCCACTGTTGCATCAATTATTTGAGTGCATGAAACACCCTGAACTTTTGCATTAGAATCCGTCATGAGTAAGATTAAGTTGAAGTCAACGAGGTTACTTAAATATGGAAGAATAGGCTAAAGTTGTTGCCTAAGGGTCCAAGTGTATTTAAATGTTAAATCTAGTTAAGGTAAATGAGTTCATAAACGAATAAGACGCTAGGCAAAGGTAGGACAACCTATTAGCTTCACCTGTGTGTGTCACCTATACGCTTCACCTATGTGTCTCACTACGTGCCTCACCTACTTGCTCACGTCCTACTTGATTGAATGTCCTACTTGCTTAAGCTACTTGTTACACGTCCTATTTGCTTGAGCTACTTATTTCCCGTCCTACTTATTTCACGTCCTACTTATCAAATGAGGATGACGCACGTGTTTAGAGATAATTAGTAACCTACTTGCATAAGTAGGTGATGCACCTACTTAAAATGTTTGTACTAGATTAAAAGAGAGGGGAAAAAGGAAAAATAACGTAAGGGGGTCGGTTGGGGGTCAGTTTAGGGGCTTTATAAGGCCAAAATCAGATTTTTATCTATTCATTTTCACTCCCTCCTCTCTCTCTCTCTCTCTCTCTCTCTCGCTCACTCTCTCATTTCGACCAAAGCAGCCCCCAAGCTCTCCCAAACACCTCCCAAGAGTTCTCATATGACTCCAAGGTAAATTCAAAGGTAAACAACATAGATCTGGCTTCGGAGAATCCGCTATACGAGCGTAGTTATGTTCTTCTAGTTGCTAGATTTGGGTGTTTTGCAAGCAGAAGTAAAGAAAGGATAAGGTATGAATCTTGATATAGAAGGTAAGATTTTTCTCTTTTCAGTGTGTATAAGTTAGTTGGAGCTTAGATGCACTTAGTTGCTACTAGTTGTTAAGTTGAAGGTTGAATTGATATAGTTGAATTACTAGTTGTGTTGTATAGGATATTGGGATTGTTCTTGTTGTGTACAGGTGCTGGAAGTGTTGTTGAACTTGCATTCATATGTTATTAAGAGTGTTACAAGGATTAGAAGGGAGATAGGCTTGGATAATTACTGTAGAACCATATGTAGAATAGATTGCCGTTCGTCGGCTAGTTGTCATGTTCTTTCCATTTGATACTAGTAATGTTTTCCTTGTTGTAGATTAGTTGTGAAGCAAGATAGTTCCGTTGGCTTCATTTAAGGATTAGGTTACAAGGTAAATAAGGCTATTCCTTGACTCGTCACTATGGCACGATGTGTATTATTTGTTTCCTCTATGAGCTATGAAGTTTAGAGCTCTCAAGAGTAGTAATTCTATATTTTGAGCCTATGAATCCCCTAAGAAATTTTATGTGACTATAATCAGTTTCTACTTGAGCGTGTTACTCCTCGAAGTCAATTTATGAGTTGTCATAATGGAAATAGAGCTTCTCCTTAGGTGGGACTATATTAGTAGTCTATAAAGTACGATTCCAAAATAGAATTCTAGAGGTGCTCCATTTATGTATTTGATAGTTTCATGTACTTCCTATTTAATGTTGCCCCGATGACACGAGTTTCACATGTCTATTGGTAGTCTCTTGTTCCTTCAGTAGGTATGAACGGGTCACAGTTGCACCTTCAAAAGAGTTTCCATAGCATGACGATGATTAGTTGACGGTGGGAAGAATCTTACATGGTGGATGGTTGTGGTGTGTTATGAATACCATTAGTAAGGGTGGCATGGGGATTTATTTGTTGACAATTTCTAGTTGATAATGAGATGAGAACATTACTTGTTAATGATGGTGACAGTCTCTATAAGTACGATTAAAGAGGTTATAGAATAGTGGCTAAGATGAATGATGCTTAGGATGAATTGTATGATGATTCTCAAGTGACAGTTGGGAGTTATAGATTTATGGCTAAGGTATGGTACTTGATAGTTACAGGCTATAGGTATGGGACTATAGAACGTTACATAAGGTAAATGATATCCCACGGCTAATGTCTAAGTAACCATTATGGGATGTAGAGCGTAAAGTTAGACGGACCATAGCGATGGAATCCAGGTTGTTTTTATTGGGTTGTAGAGCGTCCTTGTAGGACGAGTCACGTGGATATAGATATGTACGTTCCTCATGAGAGCACAGAGGCCTTAAGAGGCTAGAGCACATATTTGAAGTACAAAACGAGGATTACATAAGCGTAAGTGTGTATGTTCTTCTTGTATCCTCCGACATGAAGTCGAGTCATTAGTCTCCTCGCCTATATGAATTCTACAAGTTAAAGAGTGTAAGCCTTTCACTAGTATTCAGTTGTTTTGGTTATGTGATGTCATTTTTATTGTATCAAGTTCTCATTTGCCTATGCACAAATTCTAAGTTAGTATGAATGTCAGTTGTCGCCACATAAGTAATCCATGAGTTATTTGAGTGCTACTAAACTAGTCTGTATTTGAATGACCTCATTAGAGTCATATGTAACGACTATTTGTCCGTCTTCGCTGTCATGGATCCTCAATTTTTGTCCTCCCTTATAAACCAAGAGTGGTTAAAGGTAAATTATCATTGAAGCTCCATTCATCTACTTGATAGTTTTCCAATTTATGCAGTTGGTCTAAATCATGATTTGTTAGGTATAATACATGAGTGATTCTTAAGAGTAATCAGATTCCTTAATTGTATCATTTGTAAGTTATAGTATCGTCTGAATAATTGAATCATTTGTAAGACTTCACCCAGATTACTATGTGGACTAAGTATGTAATTATCGTCCAGAGTACGTGGCCTATAGAGGCTTATTTACTGGCCTATATCGGCTTATTTGTTCGCTTATCGAGGCTTATTTACTGGCCTGTTGAGCCTTATTTGCTAGTCCACAAAGGCTTATTTTCTAGCCTATAGAGGCTTATTTGATGGCCTACAGAGGCTTATTTGATGGTCTACCGAGGCCTATTTGCAGGATAAATATTTGCCGTACTTATACGTGGTAGATCCCGTTGTGACTTGACAGATTATTTCTTATGCGCTCATATGATTTATGTATTCTAAAGAAAGTTAAAGAATTAAGTTAAGGAACAGTAATCAAAGTATATGATCCCAAGTGAACAAGAACGATCCTAGAACGTTGCTCCACAGAGCGACCCAAAGACATCATCTGAAAGACTCTAAAGAAGATTCAAAAAGATAGAAATACAATAAGGTTCAGTAAGTGTTCCTATGGATGTTTTATAGCTTTCAGATATATCTACTTGATTACATTTCAGTTGTCTCCTTTATGAGCTTCAGTTTATTATATATTTTATGTCTACCTTACGTTCTCGGTACAATCTTTCTGTACTGACGTCCCTTCGCCGGGGACGCTGCATTTGTTATGTTTCACATTGTAGGTTCAGATATACGGGATGGTGTACATAATCTCTAGACAATGCATATATTCAATGAAGGTATTGAAGGCTCTATTTGCATTTGGGGCTGAGTGGGGTCTAGTTATTTCAGTAAATTAGACGCTTTGGGTAGCTCGATGCCCTGTCCCGGCATTTGTTTAAGTTGTTTGTTTAAGTTGTTTAGTAATAAGTATTCGTAAAGGCTTCATAGATAGTACATGTGGGTTCATTGGTATTCAGTTTCATGTCATAGGCCATGGGCCACATTTACATGCATAAATCTTTTGTATTACTTAGTCGTATCAGAAGTTATGTCATACCATTTGTGCAAGTTCATAATAGTTGTATATAAAGCATAGTCTATCCTATTTGGGTTTGGGGCATGACAGTGCGACAGCGGGAAGGTGTCTTTAAGGAATGCTTTTTTTAGGTCTTTAAAATCCACACACACGCGAAATTTATTGTGTTTTTTAGGGACCACTACTACATTGGCGAGCCGGTCCGGGTGTACCACTCTCCGAATTGACACTTCAAGTAAGCGTGATACCTCCTCTTCAATGAATTGGTCATGCACAGTGGATAGCGGCCTCTTCCTCTGCTTCATCAGGGGATACTCTGTATTAGAGCTGAGTTGTTAGACGGCTACCTCAGAGGGGAATCCCTTTTATGTCTAAGTGGGACCAAGCAAAACAATTAGAGTTAATTTTTTAAAAATCTAATAACTTAGGCCTGAGCCCGAGGGAAAGTTAATTTTTGGAATCACTTTCAATTTCCAAATTCTTGACGCCATCAGAAAAACACCAGCTGATGCCTGTTTAAAGAGCCATTGCCTCTGCCATGTTGTTTGAGTTGATATCTAGAGGCATGATATATGCATTAATCAGTCTTCCTTAATTATTTATGATAATTACTCCTCCTCCACTGGTCCTTGGGTTACCTTTTGAACATCCATAAGAGTTTAGCTTCAAGAAACCAGGGGAAGGAGTATTTTATTTAACAATGTGATCTCCAGATGTTTGGGATTATCCATAATATTTTGGAAAATGTCCTAGCTAATATGAGGAGGAACTGAAAAATTATTTGTGAGCCAACACAGTGACTTGTTGGTATATCTGGAAGATAATTCACTTGGAGTTCATGGGAATGTTTTCAAATCTGTAGCAACATATTGCCTTCCAAATGCTCGAAATAATAATTTCAGGAACTATTTATGAAGCTAATTGTTGGATGGGATTACTCCCTTTGTTCATCCACCATTTGGAAATATGAAGTCTTGGAGAGTTACTGTTATTAGGGATACCATGTCATGATCCAAAATCGAGGGTCGTGATGGCACCTACAACCTCTGTCATGACCCAACCGGAGGGCCATAACGGGCACCCGGTGCTAACCCACCCGGGTACCTCTTATCGTACTCTCATATTTTCACATCTAGGTGAGCCGCATGGCTTACTCATAATTTATATGCATCAATAGTGTAAATCTCGTTGGGAAAAAACACATTTATATCATCATCAATACCAATGCCCATATCCATATACACAAGCCGACGAGGCCATCAAAATGATACACAAAATATAAGCCGACAAGGCTACAAGACATCTAACCATACACAACTGTCTACGAGCCTCTAAGAAGAGTATGTCACATCATATAGACGGGACAGGACCCCGCCATGCCCATAGGTATGTACACAAAAGAATAAATACCAAAAGCTGTAGCTCCGGAAGAAATGGAGCTCCTCTATGTAGTCCCTGAATAAGAATCTACGGATCAAGCCTGTCTCCCTGTCCACCTGCGGGCATGACGCAGCGTCCACAAACAAAAGGACGTCAGTACGAATAATGTACTGAGTATGTAAAGCATAATCAACATCATAACAGGAGCATAAGAGACAGCATAAGAAATAACATAAGATGGGAGAATCAGGAGATAGTAGCCATCATCGTAATTACTTACTTGTCTTTCATAGGGACCTTCCATTTCTAGTGCATGCTTGTGTACATACATATATACATATACAAATATCCATATCCGTATCCATATTCGTATCCGTATTTATATACATATTCGCATCCATAGCATACCCGACCATGAAGGTTCGGTGATTTCACATACCCGGCCATGACAAGGCTCGGTGTCATACATACCTGGCCCTACTAAGGCTCAGTGTTATCCGTGCCCAACCTGCGGTGGTGTGCGCGCAATAGATATCATACCCGACCATATAAGCTCGGTGTTACATAATAGTCATATATACTTAGACACGTATACATAAAAGTCCATAAGTATCATCAACATCATTGCCATCATCATTTTCGTTACATCTATCCTTATAGGATCAACTATCATATAAAGGAAGTACTAGTATCGTGAAAGTATCGAGAATCATGAGCTTTGGTACTCTTAGAGGTAGAGTCATTTATAAATCATTATGGAACTCATGAAAGGATATATATACATATATAGCAAAGGAACCATGCCTTAGTGAAAGAAGGGTTAGCCTTACATACCTCTTCGACTTCTTAACTATTTAGCGTTCACCATTGAAGATTGAATAATCTACATTTAGAAGGATTCATACCATGGTTAAGCCTTAATGATACTCTTCAATTCAAACTAGGATAATTCATGTTCTAATGAAAATTGGGCAAAGATTTCCCTATTTCGTCAACTTCCACTATATCACAAAACAACTCTCAACAAACACAATAATATCCACAATATCATAATCAAGTATTCACATTTGACTTAGCCTTCAAAATTCATCCTTATGTTTAACTTATGCTAGCAACTTCATACCCGTTTTAGCACATTTTCATAATAATGCTTCCTCATCACCATTATTGGCTTCCATAGCGAGATTATACATATCATACTAAGAATCATAACTCAAGTTAGCTTACTACTCAAAAACATCATAAAAACTACATTTAGAACTCATTTTCTACTTTCTCCTTCTACCCAAGTTGTTCAACAACTAAACATTCTTGATAACATGTAATATGTCACCCCCTAATTTCCGATAGGGCATGATGGGCACCCGACCCTTACTTAGGGCCGAGCGAACCCGCTGACTCTCGTAATACTCATAATCATACTGGGCCCGCAAAACATGATATAAGCACATAACAAAAATTTTGCAGAAAACAAACATGCTTTTCGCCTTTTTCAAATCAAATAAAATCTGCAATCGTATGAAATCTGTAATATAATGCACAACAATACATCGGCTTATATAGCCGCTTTCAAAACAAATCTGACATATCATACACTCGACAATCGTCTCGCAAAGTCTCTAACATAGCTCCGTATATCATATGAAAACACTCGACTCGGCAAAACTCCGGGAGAAATGGAGCTCGCCAATCCAAATTTCGGAACATCTTCTCGCCGACATCACTTACTCATTTGTGGGTACCGCGCGGCATGAAACGCAACCCCCGAAGAAAGGGGGTCAAGACGAATATGTACTGAGTATGCAAAGCAGGAAGTATAGAAAATGAAGTCATAACCGAAGTACGGAGTACAAAAAGTGAGCACAAAAGCCAGAATACCAAAGTGCTTGCATCTGACATACAAATCATACATCAAAGGTACAGAAGACAAATATAATAAACAAAATGCCAAAATGCTTACTTCCTGAAATACGAATCATGCATATTCATACCGTAACATATCATAACATCATAACCTATCATATGAGACAACATTAACCGATGTGGGATTCGCCTAAACCAATGTGGGATTGGCCTAAACCAGTGTGGGATTGGCCTAAATCAATGTGGGATTGGCCTAAACCAATGTGAAATTTTGCCTCATCATTGGGTTTGCCCCACCATTGGGTTTGCCCCACCACTGGGTTTGCCCCACCATTGGGTTTGCCCCACCACCGGCTCCGATACCAACCGATCATACCCGTAATCCATACATATAACATATAACGTAGCATATATACACCGTACCCAATCCGCGTACCGGACACACCATAACACCATAATATATACACGGTTCCCGGCCAAAAAGGGGCTCGACGAGCCGGATACTAACTGATCATATCATATCATCATATATCATATCGGACTTCGCATCATATTCATACTTCGAAATACACATCATACTTCATAATACAGCATAGTGCGCACGATAACAACGGACTTCGCGAAAAATGTAACCGATAAATAAGTAATCACGCTTTAAAAACATTTTTAAAGACGTAATAGGTTAATCAAAACGAACCATCAAAGAGTCAAAATTTTTTCGAATATCACTCGGGAACATATCACACCTTTCGAAACCATAGTCACGTATCAAAATCACATACATAAAAATCCTTATTTCGTACTCAAGATAAATAAGTAATCATACTCGGGGTCGGCGGAATTCTTTCAAAAGCCATAAGAACACAAGAAAGTCGCGGGACCCACGGACGAGCGTCAACCCAATCCGGGCCCGCCTATGAAAATTAAAGTCATTACTCGTCATGAAATCATTTGCGAAGATATCAAAGCGATTCGAGCCCTTTCTTGAAAGTTACGGTCGTTCGTAGTTACAAAACTCTTTTGAAAACAAACATTTTTAAGCAACATTTGAAAACCAATCATACAAAGACATATAAACCATAGCTTGACCATATAAAGATGCCAACATCAAGAAGCAAATAAGCATCGTAAACATGCTCGGATTTCACGAATAGAATTTCCCCCGAAAGCTCATAATACATCATAACTTACTTGCGTCTAGGACATGCCAAAAGGAAAGAAGGATAAGCTTTACATACCTCGATTGCTTCCTAAGCTAATCCAAACTCAAGTCTCGGCTTCTCAAAAGCTACAACACGTCATTAGACACCTCGGAATCCCATTTTAAGCTCGCACTTTATTTACAGAAATTTGGGCAGCACTTCCCCTATAAGTTCAATAACCCCGAGAATTCAACTCGGCCAATATTATCAACAACAATACCAACAACCATTCCAACAACATCAATAATGAATTCGAAACGCATTCTAATATTAGTAACTCCTTTCTATACCATTCGACGATACTCCATTTTCATTCAAATCAACCACATATAATCACACCAATACCAATGATCTCACATGCAAGTACTAATCCAAGATCATTCAATCAAGATTCAAAAACATTTCAAACAATCCGCAAAATTTTCCAAACAACCCGACCACTACACCATTCCACCCGAAACTTCCAAATGCCATAAAAACAACAACAACACATCTCTTTCTTCCAAATTCATGACCCACACCATCAATCTACACATTAACAACATTAACCTCAATAATACAAGAAACTATAATAAAATCACATTACCTTCTCCAACAACCTACAAACGATTACAACTTCAATTTGAATCATTAAACCATCACTTCCATCATAGAATCCATGCAACACTAACCAAAAATACTAAATAAAATTAGTTCAACATACTTACACCAAATCAGCCCATTTTCGGCCACAACACCAACATCACCATTTCATGAGTTTCATTCATTTCTACACACTACAACAACACACAAACATGCTCAATACGCTTTATTCTTCATTCCTACACACCACTACATACACACGGCCAACACTTCAACATGCCATATTTCATGAATTTCATCCATTTTCACATACTACAACCTACATACACCATCCACAACATATAAAAACAAGATTAAATCTTACCTTTTCCCTTCAACTTCACATCTAGCTAGGGTTGAGAATTGCAAGAACCAAGGATTTGTTTGCTCCAACAACCACTTCATGTTGTTTAGGACCTTCCAATTAGTAGGAATGCTAGGAAAAATAATTTTTTTGGTGAAGATTTTTGGTCTTCCATTTTCCATTGCCATGGCCGAACATGCTTCTTTCTTTTTCTCCATATTTCTCCAAGGTTCTAGACTTGTAAAAATGATGAATTATGACTTGCTTTGTCATATATTATGCCATATATAATTCATCCAAATGTCCCATGGCCCACACCACACACATGGCCACATATGGCCATTTTCATGAATTATCAAGTTTCCAAAATTTCACTTCTAGCCCTTAAATTTTCATGAAATGCTTAACTTTCCATAATTCACTTTTAACCCCAAACTTTTCCTTATTCCAATTTTGCCCTTAATACTTCATACCAATAAAAAGATGAATATGCGACTTATGCACTTTTAACAAAATCGGGAGAAATTACAGCCTTGTCCTTAACTTACATAATTAACTCGGATTCTCCCAAGGTACAAAATACGGGATATAACATCCTTCCCCCCTTTAGAACATTCGTCCTCGAATGTTCAACTAATCGCATAGGGTCTCGTGAGGATCTCGGGGTTTCTTTTATTACTATAACACGCAATCTCTTCTACCAACCATTTTTCTTTTCCATCTCCTCTTACCTTGCGAATAACATAATAAGGTCCAATATATCTCAATTTAAACTTTTCCTTCTCGTAATTCCCTTTGCTCAACTTGTAACATTCTAGGCACATTATCTCGTGTCATTTTTTTATCTTACACTTGCATCTCTCGCACTCGTTCCCCCTTTAGGGGCGTACTTATACTATCACCCGATCATATTTTGCCCTATTCCCGTATTTCTAGTCTCACTTAGATCAGACTTTTATTCCGACTTTGATCCTCTTGCCCTTCATTTACTCTTCCTTTCTTTCCCAAATATCATTATGTTGACACTTTCCAAACTTAACCCCTTTTTTTTTTTTTTTTCCGTAACAACCTCTTCTAAATCATCTCTTAATATCACAAACCCTTTCCAAATTCTTTTTACCATATCTTTTCGACCTCCGATTACCATTACCATTAATCAGCTATTAACTTATTTTCAAAATTCCGTACTTGCAACTTGGCCAAATCTTACCCTTACTATTGACACAACCTTTCAAAGCATATCACAGACCCATATCTCATTCTCTCTTTATTTCTGGGAAAATTTCGGCAGAGTTTCCTCTATATTTCTTACTATCTCAAAACCTGTACGCAGGAAATACCAACAATGCCTCACAGGGCCAAAATACATATATACATATCATATCATATCATATCGTATCACAGCCGCACAGGGCTCCCAATATCCATAACGGTTTGAAAATAATGGACTTACCTTATATGCTTAACACGACCACGCGTGTTACACTTTCTTGTTTACTTTCCTTTTCACTTTCCAACTTTACATTTCAATCGTACGTCAATACCTTACCCAACATATATCTTTCATACCTTTGCTTACCTGCGTGCTTAGTAACTTCCAATATCGCTAGTCACTTTCTTCGTCGATGCATTTTCCGCCGCAATCAAAAATCAGGGTAAGGAATCCCGTTTCCCTACGACTTGGCTCTATGGCACGATCTCAGATATGAAAGAAGAGTAACCACCCTAGATGCCTCGTAGCCTCCTGTTTATAAATGTGGCGCGCAACACACCATAAACAAGACTCTACTTGACACGACTTTGCAGACAACCCCTAGGACGAACTGCTCTGATACCAATTTGTCACACCCTAATTTCCGATAGGGCATGATGGGCACCGACCTTACTTAGGGTCGAGCGAACCCGCCGACTCTCGTAATACTCATAATCATCGGGCCCGCAAAACATGATATAAGCACATAACAAAATTTTTTTTCGAAAACAAACATGCTTTTCATCTTTTTCAAATCAAATAAAATCGCAATCGTATGAAATATGTAATATAATGCACAACAATACATCGGCTTATATAGCCGCTTTCAAAACAAATCGACATATCATACACTCGACACTATCGCAAAGTCTCTAACATAACTCCGATATCACAACAAAAACATTCGACTCGGCAAAGCACTCCGGAGAAATGGAGCTCGCCAATCCAGTTGGAACATCTTCTACGACATCACTTACTCATCTTTGGGTACCGCGCGGCATGAAACGCACCCCCGGAAGAAAGGGGTCGGTACGGAATATGTACCGAGTATGCAAAGCATGGAAGTACGTAAAATAAGTCATAACCGAAGTAACGGAGTACGTAAAGTGAGCATAATAACCATAATACCAAAGTGCTTGCATCGAAACACAAATCGTACATCGAGGTACAAAAGACAAATATAATAATAAATGCTTACTCCGAAACACAAATGCCAAAATGCTTACTATCATATCGAAATACGAATGACATAAGCGAATAATCATCATATTCATACCGTAACACATCATAACATCATAACTTATCATATGAGATAACATTAACCGATGTGGGATTCGCCTAAACCAATGTGGGATTGGCCTAAACCAGTGTGGGATTGGCCTAAACCAATGTGGGATTGGAATTTGCCTAAACCAATGTGAAATTTGCCTAATCATATATGGGTTTGCCCCACCACCGGGTTTGCCCCACATCGGGTTTGCCCCACACATTGGGTTTGCCCCACCACCACCTCGATCGATACCAAAATCCATACATATAACATATAATCATATATACATATATCTATCCCGCCGAAATACCGGACACATCATACACCATAAATATATCACATATATCGAACCAAACCCTACACACCATAATATCATATCATATATATATATCGGACTTCGCACATATTCATACTTCGAAATACACATCATAACATATAGCATAGTGCGAATTTCCGGGACTTGGCGAAAAATGTAACCGATCACGAGGAGAATCAGTAATCAGCTTTAAAACATAAAGACGTAATAGGTTAATCAAACGAACCATCATTTAAAAGCCAAAAATAGTCAAATCAATTTTCTTCGAATATCACTAGAACATATCATCGAACTTCGAAACCATAGTATATCAAAATCAAATGCATAAAAATCCTTATTTTAACTCAACCGATACATAAGTAACCATACTCGGGGGTCGGAAAGATAGTCATATTAAATTTTTTCAAAAATAGGTCGTTAGAACCAAACATAGAAAGTCGCGGGACCCACGGACGAGCGTCAACCCAATCCGGGCCCGCCTATGAAAATTAAAGTCATTACTCGTCATGAAATCATTTGCGAAGATATCAAAGAGATCCGAGCCCTTTCTTGAAAGCTACGGGCATTCGTAGTTACAAAACTCTTTTGAAAAAAAAACATTTTTAAGCAACATTTGAAAACCAATCATACAAAGACATATAAACCATAGCTTGACCATATAAGGATGCCAACATCAAGAAGCAAATAAGCATCGTAAACATGCTCGGATTTACGAATAGAATTACCCCCGAAGCTCATAATACATCATAACTTACACGTCTAAGACATGCCAAAAGAAAGAAGGATAAGCTTTACATACCTCGATTGCTTCCTAAGCTAATCCAAACTCAAGTCTCGGCTTCTCAAAATCTACAACACGTCATTAGACACCAAACATACCTCGGAATCCCATTTTAAGCTCGCACTTTATTTACGAAATTTGGGCAAAGACTTCCCCTATAAGTTCAATAGCCCCGAGAATTCAACTCGGCCAATATTATCAACAACAATACCAACAACCATTCCAACAACATCAATAATGAATTCGAAACGCATTCTAATATTAGTAACTCCTTTCTATACCATTCGACGATATTCCATTTTCATTCAAATCAACCACATATAATCAAACCAATACCAATGATCTCACATGCAAGTACTAATCCAAGATCATTCAATCAAGATTCAAAAACATTTCAAACAATCCGCAAAATT
Source organism: Lycium ferocissimum (assembly GCF_029784015.1). Classification (NCBI taxonomy): domain Eukaryota; kingdom Viridiplantae; phylum Streptophyta; class Magnoliopsida; order Solanales; family Solanaceae; genus Lycium; species Lycium ferocissimum. Next base: position 1,777,815 of record NC_081351.1, on the reverse strand, counting down.
TTCCAAACAACCCGACCACTACACTATTCCACCCGAAACTTCCAAATGCCATAAAAACAACAACAACACATCTCTTTCTTCCAAATTCATGACCCACACCATCAATCTACACATTAACAACATTAACCTCAATAATACAAGAAACTATAATAAAATCACATTACCTTCTCCAACAACCTACAAACGATTACAACTTCAATTTGAATCATTAAACCATCACTTCCATCATAGAATCCATGCAACACTAACCAAAAATACTAAATAAAATTAGTTCAACATACTTACACCAAATTAGCCCATTTTCGGCCACAACACCAACATCACAATTTCATGAGTTTCATTCATTTCTACACACTACAACAACACACAAACATGCTCAATACGCTTAATTCTTCATTCCTACACACCACTACATACACACGGCCAACACTTCAACATGCCATATTTCATGAATTTCATCCATTTTCACATACTACAACCTACATACACCATCCACAACATATAAAAACAAGATTAAATCTTACCTTTTCCCTTCAACTTCACATTAGCTAGGGTTGAGAATTGCAAGAACCAAGGATTTGTTTACTCCAACAACCACTTCATGTTGTTTAGGACCTTCCAATTAGTAGGAATGCTAGGAAAAATAATTTTTTTGGTGAAGATTTTTGGTCTTCCATTTTCCATTGCCATGGCCGAACATGCTTCTTTCTTTTTCTCCATATTTCTCCAAGGTTCTAGACTTGTAAAAATGATGAATTATGACTTGCTTTGTCATATATTATATATATAATTCATCCAAATGTCCCATGGCCCACACCACACACATGGCCACATATGGCCATTTTCATGAATTATCAAGTTTCCAAAATTTCACTTCTAGCCCTAAATTTTCATGAAATGCTTAACTTTTCATAATTCACTTTTAACCCCCAAACTTTTCCTTATTCCAATTTTGCCCTTAATACTCCATACCAATAAAAAGATGAATATGCGACTTATGCACTTTTAACAAAATCGGGAGAAATTACAGCCTTGTCCTTAACTTATCATAATTAACTCGGATTCTCCCAAGGTACAAAATACGGGATATAACATAATAAGTATGAAAACTAACCTTTTTATCTCATAAGAATGAGCTTTGGAGCAAGCTATCAACTTATATGAAAACCCTAGCTTCAATATCCAAAGAATTCTTGGAGTCTAATAACCCTAGCAAGGCTTCTAACACATGGGTATCTTGATTCTTGCCTCTTGATATTTAATCTCCCTTGGATTTTGGCTTGGATTAGTTTATGGAGTGGAAGAGAGGGTTTTTGGAGAGCTTTTGGATCTGATTTGGTAAAATGAAATGTCCAAATGAAGTGGAGTAGATTATATAAAGCGGAACTTAAAATCCTGTCGGGCAATTCTGCGCCCATTTTGACGGGCCGTAAAAATTCCTACGGACTGTCAAAATGGTCCATAGAACTGCCCAGTCAAATATGGTTCACTGTGACCATTTGACGCTGGGCTGGTGCAATTTGATGGACCACAGAATTTTCTGCGGGGCGTCAAAATTCCTGCGGGCCGTCAAATGGTCCGCAGAAATTTTCTGCTCAGACAGTCTGTCGTAAAACATGCATAACTTTTTACTCAGACGTCACATTGACGAACGGTTTGTTGCGTTGGAAACTAGACTCGATGAAATTCAATTTGGACAAAAGAAACACACCAAAACTACTAATATTCTAGGAGATATGCCTCCCCGAATCTGGACAAAAATCCTGTCCGAAAATTTTGCAAAGTTTTACCAAAGTTCCCACAAACTCCATTCCTTTATTTGTTTGTTCTTAAATCCTTCCATAGCTCATTTCATGGGCTTAAACCCCCATAACCATAATATGGGAACATGTAATCTCATATATCCTAAGGTAACTCCCGTTTCCACGATTAGGATAACTAACGCCTAATGAATCTCAACGGACGAACCTACGAGGTGTAACACCCTCCCACCGGTAGGCGTACCATTCTAGAGTAGTAAACCATTCAGAAAGATAAGTAAGAGAATCATTTGCACCATTGACATTATCCAAATAGTCTTAACATAAATATAAGTAAGTGCGGAATATAACTTAGTCAAATACAACCCCAAAACCTAGTTAGACTTGTACAAGAGCATTTAAATAGAATACAAGTATTAGGCAATGCAAAATAGAAAACTGTCTCAAAATGAGAGGACATGATAATATAAGGATGAGAGTCCAGGGCTGCAGGTCCAGCTGTTGCTCACCCTACATTCTGGAAATAATGGCCTCAGAATCAGTCATGGGGGATGGAACTGGAGCACGGGTCTGTATCTACACCAAAAAACAGTGTAGCAAGTGTAGATGAGTACAAAACCACGTCTCGGTAGGTATCATAGGCCGAAAACGAAGGAATAACGTATACAACATATAAAGATTGAGGTTGAACATACAAGTAGAACCACACAACCAGCATCTATAAACCTCCTCTAGCCTTAGTCATGTTCCACCCAAAAGACAGTGGCCAAAAATCATGTGAGAATGCAATTATTAAAATGAATGAAGGCATGTATGCAAATGCACTGGCCAAATCCCACACCTGGTACACACATGCCGCCATTCCGTCTAGTCATGATCCATGGGGGGACTCGCGAGCTTCATATACCTCTCAACACCATCTAGCACATACCCTCGGACTGGGTGAGAACCATATCAATCATATCATATCATGTTATATCATCTCCGTGCAACTCATACCATCATACACGATTTATTTCCTTTCAGGCTTAATCACATCAATCTTACCTTTTTCTCGATCTCGACGGACCATCTCATATCTCATAAATGCCTCATCACAATGAATGTATAGATGTATGCATGAATGTACAAGTATAAAATGCACGGTAATAAGTGTCAATAGAGGCATGAAGTAATGAATGAATATGTATATATCATGGATCACATAATATCACCTCAAGGTCAAAATTGATGCCATTTTCGTACTATAAACAAGATATGGTGTGACGAATGCAAAATGAGTCGATAATCTCCCAAGAATCAGTAAAACATGGCTATAATAGCCCAATCAAGAAACAACTATACCAACCTAAGTGGATTTATCACCAAAACCAATGCCCATAGGCCTAACATGCATTCCCCGAACAACATCCTAATCACGCAATAGTTTCCCAAACATATACGCTGGTACCCACTGAAGTGTTCATCACAAACACTGAGGTGGGACCCTCTTCACACGCCCAATACCCCCATCAACATTTATAGGCTATAGACATCCTCTAATCGGAGTATAAAAGAGTAAATCGTAACTTACCTCAAGGACGAGCTGGTGCCACGAACACTCTAAACTTGAGCCTACCCTTTTCGAAGCGTCTCCGAACAAGCAAAGTCAATCAAGATATGAATTTTACATTAAAACACGATTCTAAGGATACCCATATTGCCATAAAAGAAATTCGGGTCGAGAAGTCAACCCAAAATCCCATCCGCAAGGGTAAAAATGATAATTTATCAAGAATCCAAGTTCAACAATATCAAAATAGTGTTCTATGAGGTCACATGAATCCAACAATATGCATATTACTATACTCATAATCAGAACCCAAAAACGAACCCCAAATAACCAAACCTGAGCCCCAACGGCAAAACTGGGAATTGAACTTAAATTCAACTTACCCATAGTCCAAACAAGCTAAACCCATAAAACCATGCAAAACTAATCATGGATTGTCCTCCAATTTATCAAAATCCCCAATTCCAACCTAGGGCTAAAACCCTCAATTTTCTACTTAAGAATCATGATTAGAATCATAAATAAATGAGAGAAATCATTAGTAATCACTTAGATAAAGGTTTAGGACTTACCCCATTGAAGAAACTTGCAACTAGCACTTGATTTCACCTTAAACTGAGCTCTATAGCTTTTAAAATGGTGTATGAAGAATGAAACTCAAATTTGGGGTTTTAAATTTGCCCAGCTATGAAATGGCCTTCGCGATCACGAAGCCCTACATTGCAATCGCGAGGCATTAAGCCAACCCTACCTAGGCTGACTCATCGCGATCACGATACCATGGCTCGTGATCATGATGAACAATGACTTGCCCTTGCCCCACACACGTGACCTAGCGAACACGAGCTACCTGGCGCGATCGCGAATAAGAACACCAGACACCAAAAAAATTTGGTTTTCACTAAGTCCTGATCCAACACTCGAAACTCATTCGAAACTCCTCGGACATAATCCAAATATGCATTCCAGTCATAAACATGCTACGAACTCGTTCGCGCACTCAAAATTCTCAAAACAGGTCATCTTGACCCGGCGTTGACTATGGTCAACTCTAAAAATATCAAAATCCTAACTTTCCAATCGGGTCCCGAGGCAACTATCCTACCAATTCAGAAATCATGTTTCGGACCTAACGAAACTATAAGAATTCAACTCTGGATGCCTTTATCCAAAAGTTAACTATTGGTCGAAGTTTAGCCCAAAATCAAACTTAAGGATTCAAAACTTAGGTTCCTAACTATTCCAATCCGATTGCCTCAATAATCGTGCCACCCGTCCCCGCACATCGAAAATACCAAACTAAGGCCATTGGAAGGGTCTTTTAGGAAAAAATAGGTTAAATTACCAAAATGACATGACGGGTCATTGCATTATCCACCACTTAAACACACGTTTGTCCTCGAACATAAAGAGAAAGAAAGTACCTGAATCAACGAAAAGCTGAGGGTGTCTACTCTGCATGTTCGACTCGGTCTCTCAAGTAGCCTCCCTGACCGGATGATGCCTCCATTGAACCTTCACTGAAGCTATCTCCTTGCACCTTAACTTCCGAATCTGCTTGTCTATAATAGCAACCGGCTCTTCCTCAAAAGTCAAATTCTAATCAAGCAACACCCAATACTACTAAATCATATGAGAACCATCCGACTTGAGCATCAAAACATAAAAGACGGGGTGAACACCCAATAGACCAGGTAGTAAACCCAACTCATAGGCTACCTCACAATTATGCTGAACAATTTCAAAAGGCCCATTGTACCTCGAACTTAACTTGCCCTTTTTCCCAAACCTAATCACATCGTTCAAGGTGAAACCTTCAAAAGAACTTGCTCACTCATCTTGAATTACTCGCTCATCCATCTTGAACTCCAAATCACGAACCTTTCGATCCTCATAACTCTTCTATCTACTCTGAGTTGTGAGGAGCCTCTCCTGAATCAACTTGACCTTATCCACGCAATCTCATAGCAAATTCCTACCCTAAGGCCTAACCTCAAACACGTCAAACCAACCAATAGGAGAACGATACCTCCTACTATAAAAAGCCTCAAACGGGGCCATCTCAATGCTCGAATGGTAACTATTGTTGTAGGAAAAATCCGCCAAAGGTAGGAACTGATCCCAATAACCACCAAAATCAACCACTCAAGCCTGTAACATGTCCTTAAGGACGTGAAGCGTCCGCTCAGATTGACCATCTATTTAAGGGTGAAATGATGTGTTGAGCTCAACCCGAGTACCCAACTCCTTCTGCATGGACCGCCAAAAGTGTGATGTTAACTAAGTCCCTTGATCCGAAATGATAGAAATGGGTACTCATGCAAATGAACTATCTCTATGATAAGATCTTGGCCAACTTCTCTGAATTGTAAGTAGTCTGAACTGGTATGAAGTGAGCAGACTTGGTCAAACGGTCCACAATGGCATCATATTTCCCCAAAGTCTGTGGTAGCCCTACCACAAAATCCATATCAATCTGTTCCCACTTCTACTTGTGAGTAGGCATCCGATAAGTAATCCCACCAGGCTTTTGGTGTTCGTACTTCACTTGTTGGTAATTCGAACACCGAGACACAAACCCTACTATGTTTCTCTTCATACTACACCACCAATAATCCTGGTTCAAATCTCGGTACATCTTTGAATCTCTCGGAAGAATAGAGTACCTCAAACTATGAGATTTCTCCATGATCAATCTAGTCAAATTCCCCACTTGTGGAACACATACACGACACTTGATCCTCAAAACACCCTCATTATCTAGAATTTCCTCTTTGCCATTTCTTTGCAACACTTTGTCCCGAATCCTACACAACTTCTCATCATCAAACTGTTGGGCCCTAAACTGCTCCAATACAGAAGATCGTGCCTCCGCACAAGCCAAAACCTTATTATCAAGTCTCACCATGCTATTTGCCTAAGACTGGAAGTCCATAACCAACGGACGCTCACCAACCTGTAACCAAGATTGGCTACCCATGCTAACTGACTTTCGAATCAGGGCATCCGCCACTATATTGTCCTTGCCCGGATGATAAAGAATGGTCACGCCATAGTCCTTGAGCAACTCCAACCATCTCCATTGTCTCAAATATAGATCCTTCTGATTGAATAAATGTTGAAGACTCCGGTGATCGGTGAACACCTCATGACGCACACCATAAAGATAATGCTTCAAAATCTTCAAAGCAAAGACCACCGCTGCCAACTCCAAGTCATGAGGGGATAGTTGTTTTCGTGCACCGTCAACTGCCTCAAAACATAGGCTATGACCTTTCCTTTCTACATCAACACACACCTAAGTCTGATTCGAGAAGCATCACAATATATTGTAAAACCTTCTCCCTCTACGGGGAGAGTCAAGATCAGGGCTGCAGTCAATAAAGTCTTAAGCTTTTAAAAGCTCGCCTCACACTCATCTGACCATTGGAAAGCCACATTTTTATAAGTCAACCTAGTCAAAAGAGGTGTAATTAATGAGAAACCATCTACAAAACAGTGATAATAACTTGCGAGGCCAATGAAACTCTGAATCTCGGTGATCAAAGTAGGTCTAACCCAATCACTAACTGCCTCGATATTATTAGGATCCACCATAATACCATCCTTGGACACCACATGTCCCAAAAATTCCACAAAACTAAGCCAGAACTCACACTTCAAAAACTTAGCATAGATTTGCTTTTTTTAAAAAAAAAAAATCTCAAGTACAATCCTCAGATGCTGCTCATCCTTCTCTCTACTCTGAGAGTAAATCGAAATATCATCAATAAAGATGATCACAAAGGAGTCCAAATATGGTCCAGAAACACCGTTCATCAAGTTCATAAAGGCTGTCGGGGCATTAGTCAGCCTAAAAGACATAACCAAGCACTCATAATGACCATAACAGGTCCTGAAAGTTGTCTTTGGGATATCCTCCACCCTAATCTTAAACTGATGGTAACCAAACCCCAAATCAATCTTAGAGAAAATTAAAGCACTCTGAAGCTGAACAAACAAGTCATCAATACGAGGAATGGGGTACTTGTTCTTAATGGTAACCTTGTTTAACTACCGATAGTCGATACACATACACATGCTCCCATCCTTCTTCTCCACAAATAACATCGGAGCATACCAAGTTGAAACACTACGCCTGATGAATCCCTTACTCAGCATGTCTTGCAATTGGTCATTCAATACCTTCAACTCTGCGGGTTTCATCCGATATGGCGGAAGGGAGATGGGCTTGGTTCCCAACTCCAAATCAATGAAAAAATAAATATCACGATCCGGTGGAACACCCGGTAAGTCTATCGGAAGAACATCGAAAAACTCTCCCCCCGCGCTCGAAGGAGGAGTGTCACCTGTGTCCCCCAAAATGGACAAAAAACCAAACACCCCTTTTCCCCGTCGCGGCCCTAAGGTGGGTATAACCTTCTCGGGCTAATAGCTCCCTA
>NC_081351.1:1751964-1769961 GCF_029784015.1 Lycium ferocissimum | reverse complement strand
AGGTCCATATACCTCTCAACACCATACGTCACGTATCCTCGGAGTGGGTAAGAACCATATTAATTATATCATCCTGTTATATCATCTCCATGAAACTCATACTAATAATAATTTCCCTTCGGGATAAATCACATCAATCTTACCTTTTTCTCGATCTCAACGGACCATCTCATAATGTATAAATGTATGCATCTATGAGTAAGTACAAAATGCATGATAACAAGTATCAACAGAGAAATGAGGTGAGGAATGACTATGTACACATCATGGATCACATAATATCACCTCAAGGTCAAGATTGATGCCTTCACACTATAAACAAGATATGGTGTGATGAATGCAAAATGAATTGATAATCTCCCTATCATAGCCCAATGAAGTAACAACATACCAACCTAAGTGGATTTATCACCACATCCAATGCCTACAGGCCTAACATGTATTCCCCGACACAATATCCTAATCATGCAACAATTTTCAAAACAGATACACTGGTACCTACCTGAGTACTCATCACAACCACTAAGTTGGGACTTCCTTCACACGCCCAATACCCCATCAATATTTATAGGCTATATACGCCCTCCTATCGGAGTCTAAAAGAGTAAACTTTAATCTACCTCAAGGCTTAGAGGGTGCTACGAACACACTAAACTTAAGCCTTCCCTTTTTGAAGTGCCTCCCAACGAGCAAAGTCTATCAAGATATGAATTTTACATTAAAACACGATTCTAAGGATACCCATCTTACCATAAAAGAAATTCGGGTCGAGAGGTCAACCCACAATCCTATCCCAATCCCTGAGGGTCAAAATGATAATTTATCAAGAATCCGAGCTCAACAATATCAAAATAGTGTTCTACGAGGTTAGACGAATCAAACAATACCCATATTGCTATACTTATAATCAGAACCCAAAAATGAATCCAAAATAACCAAACCCGAGCCCCAAGGACAAAACTGAAAATAAAACTAAAATTTGACTTATTCATAGTAAAATTTGACTTATTCATAGTCCAAAAAAGCTAAACCCATAAAACCATGCAAAACTAATTATGGATTGTCCTCCAATTTATCAAAATCCCCAATTCCAACCTAGGGCTAAAACCCTCAATTTTCTACTTAGGAATCATGATTAGAATCATAAATAAATAAGAGAAATCATTAGTTTAGATGATGGTTTTGGACTTACCCCAATGAAGAAACTTGCAAATAGCACTTGATTTCACCTTAAACCGAGCTCTATAACTTTTAAAATGGTGTATGAGCTCTATAGCTTGCGATTGCGATGAACCACAAATTTCCACTGCCCCACACGCATACCGTCACAATTGTGAGCCATTTGACACAATCGCGAATAAGGAGATCAGACACCAAAAAAATCTAGTTTTCACTAAGTCTTGATCCAACACTTGAAACTCATTCGGAACCCCTCGAACATAATCCAAATATGGATTCTAGTCATAAAACGTGCTACTAACTCGCTCAGTCACTCGGAATTCTCAAAGAGGTCATCTTGATCCGAGGTTTACAATGGTCAACTCCAAAACATCAAAACTTTTCAACCAAAGATCCAAATTGCACTCGAACGCCTCGGGACCCAAACCAACTATCCTACCAGGTCAAAAATCACATTACAGACCTAACAAAACTATTAGAATTCAATTGCAGATGCGTTTACCCAAAAGTCAATTATTGGTCAAAGTTTTACCCAAAATCAAACTTAAGGATTCAAAACTTAGGTTTCTCACTCCGATTCTAATCTGATTGCCTCGATAATTGTGTCACCCATCTTCGCACATCAAAAACACCAAACTAAGGTTAAGGGAAGGGTCTTTAGGAAAAATAAATTACCAAAACGACCTGACGGGTCGTTACAACCAAACATTTGGTTGAAATGATGACATAACTTCTGACTAGTGAAGCTTCTGAAAAGTAAATGGTCCTCATCTTCTTATTGATGATTGATACAACAACTGTACATTGAGGGAAGATGAATACCAAATCTGTTCATAGTGGTATCAACTGAAACTTTATGCTTGAATAACTTCCAAAGGAAAAATGATTCTTTTGTAGAAAAAACTTTATTCCAAGCCATTTCGTAGGAGAAAGTAGGAGTTTGATGCTCTCTGATAATACTCCAAGCAGATTTGTAAGAAAATTTTCCATCTGCATGGGGAGGTCCAAATAGGTTGATTTAACAGAATAGGAGACTTTTACAGTAATTCCTTGAATATGAATAACCACGCTTAATGAAAGCACACTTCTCAGCATAGGCAAATTCCATCTGTCATTTCTAATGTAATCTTCCACTTGACCTTTAGAAAAAGTAGAAGCCTTCCCAAAATTAGTTAACTTTCTTTTGCATGTCCAATTATCAAACTAGAAACTAGAGTTTCCACCATAAACCTTCCATTGAATTAGGTGATCCACTTTGTCTCTCATTTTCACGAGTCTTCTCCAGTTGGGGGATCGTGTATAACTCCAATTTCTAGAAACCGAATGAATTCTTATCACATATTTACCTTTCAAGAAATCAGTTCAAAGGGAATTTCTAGTTCTAAATTGCCACCATAGTTTAGCCTCAAGACTATCTGAAACATCTTGTAGAGAGATCTTATTGTCATGATCCAACCAATGGGCCATGACGAGTACCCGGACCTGACTACTGAGTACCACTCATCATGCTAACCATCATACCCAACCTGTACACACATAATCTCCAAGGCAATACATATATATACATAAGCCCTCACGGCTGCAGAAAAAGATATACAAAATATACACTTGTGTATTCATGAGGCATCTACTACCCACGTATACGTATCTACGAGCCTCTATTGGAGTACTGAGACATAAGGTCGGGACAGGACCCCGTCACCCCCAAATATGAACACAAAAGAATGCATCAATAAGCTGCACCTCCGGCGTTGTGGGGTGCTCATGTATAAGCTGGTATAGCTCTTAAGAATCTGGGCCGCCTCCCTGTCTATATGTGGGCATGAACACAGCGTCCATAAAAAGAAAGGACGTCAGTACGAATAATGTATTGAGTATGTAAGGCATCCACAATAACATGATAAAGAGATGCAAGAATATAAGATAAAGGGATAACCTGTAACTGATTGCCTCTTAAGGCGGATTCATGCATGCTAACTTATATATTAATCAACATCATATCATATAAGCATATATATAACTGCCCGACCATTTAGGTACGGTGTGATCATCATTAGCCCACGTCCGGGCCTCCCGCGTCTGGGCCTCCCGCGTCCGGGGTAAATATCTCAAGCCGCTCACTAGTGGTGTCTACCCGGCCATATAGGCATGGTGTAATCATCGTCATAGCTTCCCACTACGCCTACCATAGTGGCGTCTTCCCGGCCAACTAGGCACGGTGTAGTCTTACATATACATAATCTAAAGCATGCATGCGAGCTTCAGTAAAAGTTATATCTCTATCGGAGTGACATAAGGTCGGGAGCCTCCGATTACCCTACAGAGTGATCCTTATCGCTATGTCTCACCTTAAAGGACTAGTATTATGAGGTGAGGTATCAACAAGAAATGACATCAATGGATTCATAATATCAAGCTCATCGTTATCGTCATTAGTATCGTAGAACATATCTCATCTCGATCTCATAAGAAGCTTTTAATAATGTTCAGCTTTCATCCTTTGGGATGTAAGAAGGTCATGGAAATGTAGAAAATAAACCATAGTATAGAAGTCATGCCTTTGAAAGAAGGGGACTAGCCTTACATACCTTTACGTTGCTCTAGCTTTACCGACTAAGTGCTCCCCTCCAATACTCACAACTCTACATTCAAGAGAATTCGTACTAAGGTCAGATAACCAGAAACATGCTTTAAATCTCAATTAACAATCCAAGAGCTAACAAAAATTGGGTAGCATCTCCTTTATTTCAATGACTTCCTCCACATAATAAACAACTCCCAAACATCAATAACAAATGTCTTAATCAATAATTTTATCAAGCTAGACATTATTCAATTCTCAACATTCCCTATCAAAATCATTCATAACCCTAACTATGGCACAATACCGTATCCATTCTCATACAATTCTTCTACAACATTTTTGATACTATTCATAGCAAGATTATACTCATTACGTATCAAAAACTATGATTCAAGTCAAGTCACTATTCAAGAATACCAATATTTCCATATTTGAACTCCATACTCTACTTTCCTCCATAATCCAAGTCTTTCAACCACTCAATATTCTTAATGACATGGAATGAACATAAAACTCACCTTTTATGATGTAGGAATGAGCTTTGGATGGCAATACTTTACTTGGAGAGAAACCCAACTTCAATCCCAAAGAGATGCTTAGCTTCCAGCAACCTTAATGAACATCCAAACACTTGATTCCCTTGATTATTGGTGTTTGATCTTTGATTCCTCTAGGATTTGTGACAATATAATGTGGGGGAATATTCTAAAGCTTTCAAGACTTGGAGAGAAGGTGAAATCTGAAAATTTTGGACAAGGTCGTCTGTTATATTTGGAACCGAAATTCCGGAAGAGCGATTCAACGAGGCCGGGTCGACGACCCGTCGACGTGTCGATGGTCTGTCGATGTGTCGTTCATCGACTTACACCTGTAATTCCCTGATTGTAGAAACATATTGACGGTTGGGTCGACGGTCCCGTCAGCAAGTTGACGGTTCGTCAACTTGGTCCGTCGACTGGCGCCTGCAGGTCTCAGTCTACAGAAACATGTTAATGGTGCACAGTGACGGTCCGTCGGCGTGTCAACGACCCGTTAGCACTGACTGGTGTCTGCAGACTTCCCTGAATCCGTTCAGATTGTGTCGTTTCGATTTGTTCAACTTCCAACCCCTTAAATCACCAGGAATACCTGCTGGTACATTTGTACACGAGGTAAGACACTTGCTACCTTACTTTCTCCAACAAGCTTTCTTCTCTCTCCTCAAATGTCTTTGGAATCTTAATTGGAATCATTAAGTATCCCTTCTTACTTGTAGGGACATCATATACACGTTAACTTACGTTAGTCTATTCACCGCACAACGACATGAAATTTTTTGAGGTGTAACACTTATTCCAATGCCACCTTCTGTTGTTGGTATGATCAATCTATGCCAAGCCACCCAATGATACTTGTGTTTCCCTTTAATGCTGCCTCAATGAAAATTTGCAAATATTTTTTCCATCTATGTTATAATAGTCTGGGGAGGCAAATAAATGGATAAAAGAGTACACTAACATTGTAGGTAGAACATGCTTGATAAGAGTGATTTTCCCTCCGTTGGATAACATTCTGCGCTGCGCTGCGAAGCTCCATGTTTTTTAAGTATCTTGATGGCTGAATCATGAAGTATTGGATCTTCCATCTTCCTTGAAATATAGGGTATCCCAGATAGTTGATAGGAAATTCCATTCCATTTTTTGAACCTGCAAAATATGAGAAACAATATTAGCTCTTTTCTCAGAGATGTTTTTATTCATTATGAAACAACTTTTGTTTCTGTTTATCTGATGCCCTGAATTTTTTTAAAGTATTTTAGGCGGTCCATGTCCAACTTCAGATTTTGTGATTTTCCTGCACAAAAATAATTAAGTCATCAGCATATGATAAATGATTAATCTTAGATCCATTTGGTTGCATATAAAAACCAATGAAACTATGATCATTATAAAGATTATTGATCATTATTGATAGGGCTTCGGAAAAGCGATAACATCGACGATTGGAAGAAACCATCCCATGAGTTAACCATGATAAGTTAAGGACAAGACTATTCCGAGACAATCCAGCGATGATAAGTAGGACAAGACTTTTAACTACGACTTTGTTTTAAGACATAAGTTGCTTATGATTTTAATGGCATGGAATATTAAGAAAAAATTTGGGGTTAAAAGTGAATATTGAAAAGTTAAAATTCATGAAGTAAAAATGGCCAAGTGGCCGGCCACATGGGTGTTTTATATATGTGATTAGAAGATGACTAATTAAATCATCTTCATCATTCTCACCCTTAGAAAATTCAAGAAACTTGGAGAGAAAAGAAAGAAGGCCATTCGGCCATGGTGGTCAAAAATTGAAGCCCAAAAATAGTGATCAAAAAATATTTTCTTCTAGTATTCCAACCAATTGGAAGGTCCTTATTAACGTGCTTAAAAATTGACAATCATGTTGTTGCTTCATAATTTAAACTCACGTTGACAGTATTATATTTCGTATTTTTGTACGTCGATTAGTCGCAAGCCGAGGTGGGGCCCACACATTGAGATTTTTTTTAAACATGCGACAATTTATATGAATCACATATGTGAAGTTAAACATAACTCAAGAAGGACCCTTGAGCCAAATCAAAGTGGAAGTCCTCCAAACAAATATTTTTAAGTAACGTTTTCGGGTGATCTAACTTCGAGGGGCAGAAACGGTATTATAAGTTTGGAATTTGGAAAAACACCAAAAATAGAAGTTGTAGATAATTGAATTATATTTCCAACCATATGTTGTGGCCCCATAGGTGACATCGGGATAAGGAGATATGGACGTTTTAAGGCGGAAAGGTCAGTGGGCTAGGCCCAAACCGGGCCCAATCGGGTTAGGCCCATGACCCATGCCTATTTAAGTGAAATTTCAGCCCTTTCCTCTCATTTTTTAGACCAAGAACACCAAAAAATTCTGGAAAGAGAGAGAGAAGAGCCTTGGAGAGAAGAAAAACCAATTTTGACCAAAATCTGAGCCCCGAATTCCGAAGCCCATGAAGAGAAAAGTGTTGTACGTGCGTTGTCTTCAATTTGAGCTAAAAATCAACCAAGGAGAAGAGTGATAACGTGGGGGCTGCATGATTAAGGTATGAATACGGTTCCTTTTCATTGTTAACGAGTTTATTTAGAATTTTAACGGATTAGCACGGAGGGAATAGCCTAATAAATTCGTTTGTTGGTGTTGTGAATTATGGAAGGAGATTTGAAGAGAATTTTGGATGAAAATAAATGTATTTAACTTGTAAAATGTGAAGGCTGTTGTTGTTGATGTTGTTTATATGAATTCCGACTCCTTTACGGAAATAAAATTATTAAATAGTTATATCGCAAATTTGGTTGGTTGAGAAATTTAGAAAACGATTAATAACGCTGTTTTATGGCATACGTCGGTATTAGAAATGATGTTAATACTATTGGTATTGTTGTTGATGTTGTTGGTTATTGAATTGAGAATTCGGGCTAGGCATATAAACGGGGAGATCTTTGATTTTCGACAGAATATAGAATGGTTTGGTTTGAAATTTGTAGCAAATGTGAAATAAAGAGACTAACGTAGCGTTAATCCCTTTAAATGTAGATTTATGAGTTCGGACGAATACGCGTAGCTAATAGGAGGTTGAACAGGTATGTAAAGCTTACCCTTTCTTTCGTTTGGCATGTCTTAGCGTAAGTAAGCTATAACACGATCCTCGGGGTAACTCTATTCTTATGATCCGAGCATGTTTACGATTCTTATCCATCTCTTAATATTGGTATTCTTAATGTAGTAGAAATATGATCCTTATGTCTTTGATATGATTGGATTTCAAATGTTGCATAAACGGTTTTGTTCCTAAAGGATCCTATGTCTAAAAATGTCCGTAACTTTCATAGATGGAACCGGATTGCTTTGATATTCTCGCAAATGATTCTATAACGTATAATGACTTTAATTTTCATGGGCGGGCCCGGATTGGTTTGATGCATATCCGTGGTCCCCGAGATTTCCCTTTGTACAGTCCTAACGACTCTTTTTGAAAGAATTTGACATGGTTATCGTTTTAACTCTCGAGCGTCGACTACTTACTTATCTATTGAGTCTGTAATGATGATTTATGTGCATATGGTTTCTCACTACTCTGCTCGTGCATGCCTCAATGCATCTTTCACCGAGTCCCGGGCCGGGTATGTATTCGTGCACAGTTTCACTGCATTGTTCACTGAGTCCCTCACTAGAGTCGGGTACGGATATATATATGATATGATGATGTGATGATATGATGATGTGATGATATGGGGATGGCGGCCTGGAAGGCATATGATGATTCTATTCACCGAGTCCCTCACTAGAGGGCCGGGTACGGTATATATATATGATATGATATGATATGATGACATGATGATATGATGACATGCATATGATGATTTTTACTTACCGAGTCCCTCACTAGAGGGCCGGGACACGTTATGTATATGCATATGTACTACATGATATTGACATGCATGATTTATGTTTCAAAGGCAAGCCTTATGATTTCGATACTCCTGATTTCAGTACGATTCTGTTTACTGTATCCCATGCTTTACATGCTCAGTACATATTCCGTACTGACCCCCTTTCTTCGGGGGCTGCGTTTCATGCCACGCAGGTGTATACAGGTGAGTAGGAGATGCTCCAGCTGGATTGGCGAGCTCCATTTCCTCCCGGAGTGCTGCCGAGTCAGAGTGTTTATGTTATGTTATCCTGAGTTATGTTAGAGACTTTGCAGACAGAGTCATGTGTATAATATATCAGTTTTGTAAGCGGCTCTATAAGCCGATGTATCAGTATGCATTATATTATAGATTTCTTACGATCACAGATTTTATTTGATTTGAAAAAGACGAAAAGCATGTTGTTCTTTGAAAGGTTTCATTTTGCGCTCATGCCATGATTTAAGGGCCCAGTATGATTATGAGTTTCACGAGAGTCAGCGGGTTCGCTCGGCCCTAAGTAAGGGTCGGGTGCCCATCATGCCCTATCCGGTTAGGGTGTGACACTGTCATAAGCTTTGTTCATGTAAATCTACAAATTCCCCCCTTTGATGTTTTGTTTCATGTCATGATGAGATTCTGTGCAAGTAACACATTTTCTCGTATTTCCCACCCTTTCACAAACCCACTTTTGTTTTGAGAAATTATTCTGGGAATAATCTTGGCCAATCTGTTATTCATAACCTTTGATACAACCTTCTGAGTCACATTGCTGTAGGCTTAAATTCAGTGAACGCTTGAGGAGATTTTACTTTAGGAAGTATAATCAAGAAAGTATTGGAGAAATAATTTGGCATCTGCTTCCCACTCATAACTACCTTAATAATATTGAACCTGTCCTCACCTACTATCCCCTAAGCTTTTAGGAAAAGCATGCTGCTAAAACTATCAAGGCATTATTAGGATTGATATCAAACACAACATCCTTAACTTCGTGTAAAGTAGGAATGACAATCAAATTTTCATATTCATATCTAGTAATAGTTTGAGGTATATGATCCAACATACTTCTGTCAATGTCAGTGTTAGTATGAGAGAATAAGTCTTGATAGAAGTCAAAAGCAGCATTTGCAATCTCTTCTTTCCCTTCAATCCATACATTGTTATGGTGAATCCCGTTAATTTGAAGAAAGCTCCTTCTTCATCTTACTACAAAGTGAAAAAAACATTGTATTATATCTCCTTCCAATTGTCATTTGATATTTGCTTCTTGCCTCTAAAATGTATCTACTTGCTTATGATGAAAGATCAGTTCTGCCTTGGTTCGATGTAGTTCCTTTCTGTCCACAGGTGACATGGAATTGAAATACTTCTCTTCGTTCAATTTCACCTTCTCCTCCAACTGTTGCACCTTGACAAAAATATTTTCAATAGTATTTTTGGACCAGATGCTAAGGGCTTTGCTGATATCCTTCATCATTTGTTGAATTTCTAAGAAGATATTACCAGCTGTTGGGGAGGCCAATGTATCAAGAAACTCAACCTAGTCAACCCAAAATTTGAGGAACCTAAAACACTTAATATGATTACTCTGAGAATTTCCACTATTAATCAGAAGAGGGCAATGATCTGAGCTAATTCTAGGTAGTTGAAGAACACTATTAATGGAGAAATAATCACTCCAACTCTCATTGAACACTATCCTATTTAGCCATTTCCAAATTATAGCTTCTTCTTTTCTTTCATTACACCATGTATATATGCAATCAGAAAAATCAGTCATTTAAACCACAATCATCCATACATTGCATGAAAGGGATGCTTTTGCTCAGCTTATGAAGTTTTCCGCCCATCTTTTCATCAATAATCAATATACTGTTGAAATCCCCACAGATCCCCTATGGAGCATCAATAATGGATTGAAAGCTCTCAAGTATCTCTAAACATCTTCCCTTCAAGCTGATCTTGATTTACCATTAACTACTGACAGAAAGCAGTCTTTGTCATCCCCATTTATTGTGAACTTGCAAGTAACTAAGTGATACTAGAATAAATATAAAGATTTAGGTCAAAATTCCAAATGAGATCCATATCTTGTTACTACAGGTAGCAAAACACTCCTGCATCCCGACAATATATTTGTATCTCTCAATTTTATTTTTCTTGATTAAAGGTTCTTGAATCACTACAAGAGAAATTTTATGTTGATTGATCATGTATTTGAGCCTTTCAGTGTAGGCTCGTGATTTTATACCTCTAATATTCAATTAAGAATATTAGTTATTGATATGAGGTTTTTAAGAATTCATCTTTTCTCCCCTTGTAACAGGAGATCCTCTGATTATGTCACTTTTTTCCTGTGAGCTTTTTTAGGCGACAACTCTTGTATATTTCTATCTGTTGTGTCCTCCTTTTGTCCCACATTAGTATCTGCATCAGTTTTGTTGGGATATTCATATTTCTCGTCTGATAATTCTTCAGATGTTTCATCCTCAGAGGAATTGTCCTCTGCCCAGTCATTGTTTGCCTCTTCTTGTTAATCATTCTTTTTTTCATTTTGAACTTCAGGTTGCTTCTGCTCTTTTGTTCCCTTGTTCTGATATGGGGCTTCAGTTTTCTCCATAAGCTCATCAAAGCTATATTTGGTTATACTAGCCTCCTGACCTTGATGCATTTGATCTTTCTCTTGTTCCTGAGATCCTGTCTTGTTGAATTTTTGTTTGAATCCAGATCTTTTCTTATTTTTCTTTCCTTTAGCTTCATTCCAGACACCATTCTCTATATTCTCCTGATCATTTTTTGTATTGCTGGTGGATAGTTTGTTGATATTGCTCATAATGTTTGCATTTGCATTGTTGTTGCTTTCTTTGTGCACTTGCTCATTGCTAGTGTTATCAATACTGTCCTCCTGGTTGTCTTGATTGTTGTTGTCTTTGGTCTGATCTTTATTCACAATAGCTTCAATCTCTTGGTTGGCAGTCTGATCTTTGTTTTCTGTCATGTTATCTTTTTCTGCCTCTTTGGTAACCATCACGGCGTTAACGAAAAATTTATTGGTAGGTGAAGGCTTATCAACACCAAATATGATACATGTGGTCTAAAAATCTTGGGAGGTTCACTTTGTCCCCTCTTTTTGGGTTCATGAGGCTTGATCTTGTTATGTTTTTTCCCTGCCCCTTTTAGTCATACTTGGATTCTCAATGGTTCCTTTGTGATAACATTTTTATTAGGATTTTTGTTAGCATCTTCATTTTGTTCAGTTTCTTTTGTCTCTTCCTAATTCATCTTTTCCAATACCCTACGATTAGCCCTATTATGTCCAAATCGCTTGCGATGTCCACAATATTTAGGGATGTTCTTATATTCAATTTTTTGAACAAATTCCTTAATAGGAGAGTCTTTATCTTCATCTTCATCCCCAACCCAGATAATATTAATTTGAGGCTTTAACAAGTCAATTTCAATTCTAACCTTAACCATACTAGGCCTATTCATCATTTTAGTAGCTATGTCCAATTTCAATGATTTTCCAACATCACTAACGATTTTCTGAATATAGTTCCAATTATGCATAAGGTAAGGTAAAGATGGTAATAGCACCCAGACTGGGACGATTGGCAAGTCTTCCTTAGGTTTGAAATTGGGTGTCCACCATTGCAACCATATTTGAAGCGCTTCGAGTTGAATCATTCTTTTGTTATGATAGTGTTGAAGTCTTCCTCATTTGTGAAATTGAGAATGACATTGAATTTATCATACACTCTTATTTTCATGCTTCCCTTGAGAGAAAATTTATCGAAAAACCATGACCTAATTTTGTCATTTGGGGTCGGCTTTTCAAGAGTCGCCTGACAATAGTTCTTCTACATTGATTCACCATTACCCCATAATAATTGATTTTGAATATCAAAGCATGAATTATATTGTATGTCGTTCTCCCAGGTTTAACTGACTGATCCTAGCGATAGAGATTCACGGCGGAGGTCGATGAGTCTGTTTCAGATTTGTTGTAGGAGATGGGTTTTCCTTCATTTTCTTGGTTCTTTCCATCCACCCCTGTTAGAGCTAAGATATGATCCTTCATAAGCACTGGAGGGACACCTTCAAGTGACCCCATGGACTGTCGCTTGAGGTTGAAGCGCAAACAATATTATAATTAGCCATTGAGAGAAGAGAGAGAATTTTCACCCAACGTGTTTCTTATATGAGAATTTTCACCCAACGTGTTTCTTATATTCGTGTAATTTGTATGATTTAAGACAAAGTTGGATGTTGGATTTTAATTTCTTCCAATAGGAATATGACACGTAAGGTGCGGAAGGAAAAGGAAACAACGGAGGGATCCGAATCGGACCTAAATGGGAATGACATGAAAAGTCTTTTTCAAAACCTAGCATTAGGAACGATATACGACTCGTGATTGGTGTGGAGGAAGATACGTATGATATAGTTCATAAAGAGTCGTCTCGTTTCACTTCTTTCTAAATAAATAACAATTAAAAAGATTATACATGTGCATAAGACAGATTTGAGCCTCAATTGTCACTTTAAAAAGAAAAAGAGAAAAAGACAAAAAAAAAAAAAAAACAAATAAATAAGAGGTCTGTTAGTTTTAAGGGCAAAAGTGAGCCAAAAAGGTGAATGAAGGGATATATTCAGCAAATTAGGTCGATGAAGGGTATATTTAAACTTTTGAAATAGTTAGAGGGTATTCTTGGCCCTTTTCCATTTTATTAATTGTCATGACCCAATTCACGGGTCATGATGGCACCTACACTATCTCCCTGGTAGGTAAACCGTCCCCAAATCCTTTACTTCTTTTAGGTAACTTATGCGGAAATTAAATACACTGAAACATTAATCAACAAGTATTAACATAAACAAGTGTGGAAGAAAAGTTCAATCAATAAAATCCCCAAGACGTGGTCTTAATATGTACAAGAGCTTCTATATGAATATATAGTTTGAAAATTAAAGTACAGACTCAATGCTGAATACTACTTCTGTCTATGGATAAGAAATAAACAGAAAGCTTAAGAAGAGACTCCAGGTTGTGGGATAGTCTAATAGCTCACCCAACGTCTCTGATAAATGCCTCGAAATCTGCCGCGATGTCTCGAATATGAACTTGTATCAACTCTGCATTCCACAAGGGGGAAGCAAGAGTAGCATGAGCACAACACTAGTACTCGTAGGTATCATAGGCCACAATAATTAGATCACGCATATAAATAGAAGAAATAAAGCAGATAAGCGATCAAGTACAGTCACTAAATGGGTTTAGATATTAGTTCACAACAATATACGTCACAATAAGTCTCAATATTCTTAGATCATAGGCCTAAGTGTGATCTCTAATCCTCAAGTGCATCAAGTTTCTAAATAAAAGAACCTTACAAGCAAGCAAGAACTCAATTAAGTCATCAACCAAGAATCCACGAGAAAATGTATCATGTAATGATGTGGGATGCAATGCAATGATATACAATGCTATGAAATACCCCCAGGCCTCTTCTCCGTATAGTACACACATGCTAAGGGCAATTCCTCAAAGTCATGATCCATGGAGGACCTACGAAGTCCAAATACCGTCATTTCGGCAAATGACCTCGGACACGAGCACTCATCTCACTCCGATAAATGACCTCGGATCACGAGGACTCATCTTGCTCCGGTAAAGACCTCGGATCACGAGCACTCATCTTGCTCCGATAAAGACCTTGGATGAATCAACTCACAATAACCCAAATCATAGAATCAGTAATGCATATCATGAGTGACGAACTCAACAAGACATCATTATATAAATTCCTCTTTATTCATAAGATAAGTGAGAAGTCACAGATAACGACTCCATCAGTACTCACAATATATCAACATTTACTCCTTCCCTATTCAGGAGTCATAATGTAATGTCAAGAAACAACCCACACTAACCCTAGTCACAATCTAAAGCAAATATGGTGACAAGCCCACATAACAGCTGACAATACCAACCTAATTGGAATTCACCTCCACACCATGCCCGAAAGCATATCATGCTTTCCTCTTCAATGACTACCATCTACATACGCTTCTCTAATCAGAGTCTAAGCATAAGTAAGTCGTAACCTACCTCGAAGCCGAACATGACCCACGAACCATCCATCTTGAGCTTTTCCCTTTTGGAACGCATCCGAATGAGCAAGGTCTAATCAATGAGTATTCCATGTTAAAGAATGAGCATAAGGACATCCAGAATGAGCATAAGGACATCCGGGCCCACAAGGGCAAAATCGGAAATTTTAAGTTAATTAAGTTAAAATATTAATTAACAATATTTTCCAATCATAGTTGAGCCTTAACATCGTTATTTTCCCCAAATCCCAAAATGTGCTAAAACCCTAAGTCAAATAATTTAAAACCTAGATTACATTGGTAAATTCGTTCTAAAATTAGTTTAGTCAAGGTTTAAAACAAGTTAAAATAACATAACCCACTCAAAACCCAACAAGATTTGGCCTCTAGATTCAAGATAAGTTCAATCCTTAATTTAGGGTTAAACCCCCCAATTTTTAGACCCCAAAGCATGAATTAATAACTAATGGGGAGGAAGGACTAAAGGGAGTAATGAAATAAGGATTAGGACCTACTTTCACCAAGGAACAATGGAACCCTCTGAAATTTCCTCCAAAATGAGCTCTAGAATTTTAGGTGGGTGAAAATGAGGTCTAATGCCGAA
This sequence comes from Lycium ferocissimum, assembly GCF_029784015.1. NCBI lineage: Eukaryota > Viridiplantae > Streptophyta > Magnoliopsida > Solanales > Solanaceae > Lycium > Lycium ferocissimum. The sequence goes on along the minus strand of NC_081351.1, from coordinate 1,755,014 downwards.
ATGAAAGAATAAATATCTGGTCTGCTCAGCGATTTACGCATCTGTGAGGCATTGCCTGCAGATGAGATGCCGCACCTGTGGAAAAAATTCCACAGATGTGAGCACACTTAAAATCTACTCAATCGCAGGTGTGACAGAACACTCACAGGTGCGACTTCGCACTTGCGTACCCAAGTCTGCAGGTGCGAGGCACCTGGAACCAGAAATAATGAGTTAAGTCCCACTCTTCCAAAAGTCAACTAGTGGTCAACCTTTATTTGCCAATTCAACTAAAAAGATTCTCACATTCTCGAAAACCAATCAAGGCCCACTCGATTTCCTCGAGAACCATGTCACCCATCCACGTGAGTCAAAAAACATAGAAAGGAACTGCGAGTAGGGTATTTTCAGGAAAAAGGAGTAAAATGCCATAACGACCAAACAGATTATTACACCAGATACCAATTAAATAATCGTTTGTCCTCGAATGAGAAGAAACGAATGAGAGGTACTTAAATCGGTAAGGATCTAAGGATATCTGCAACGCATATCCTCCCTGGTCCCCTTAAGTAATTCCCCCCCACTCGGACAGTGCTTCCGACATGCTTCTACTGAAGATATTTTCTGAACTAGCTTCACTCTATCCATGGCTCTCTCAATAATTCAATAATCTAAGGTCTTTCCCAAGTGCAATCGAATCGACAACCTAAGTAGAACATGTAAGCCTAAAATCTTAACCTCTAGACATGGAAAAAGAACGGAGTACCTTGGCTCAAAATGATGGAAACAACCACTCTATGACCTCGGTCAATTCTCCCCAATATAGATCCTTGCCAATCGCTCTGAAGTGTAAATAGTCTGAACCGGAAAGTAAAATGCGATCTTGGTTAATCATACCTATGGTGTCCCAAATGGCATCAACTTGCCCAAAATCTTTGGTACTCCATCACGATACACCTTCATAGTACCAGAAGTGATGGAATGTCTAGAACGATGAACTTCGTCTATACAAGAACCATAGAAAATCCTTATCTGTTGACCTTCTGCTATGGAGAATCTCTTGCCTTGCTCAGACGATAAATAATGGTAATGTCGTGGCTGAATAACTCCACCACCTACGCTGTCTCGAATTAAAACCTCGTCGGTCGAACACACAATAACAATTTTGATGGTCTGAAATACCTCTCAAGGACTCCTATATGGGTTGAGGAGCTGGATTATAGGTCAAATAGTGACTGCCTAGAGCTTTTGAAAAATTCAATACCGTGGGCACATCTGCGAAAGAGCTTTGTAGGTGCGAAAACACAGATGCTGATAACTTTCCGTAGAAGTGGACTTTGCTGAGGAAAGAAATTAAGTGCTGAGGAAAGAAATTAAGCAGGGGAAACAAGATATCCGTAGAGGCGCGTTCACAAAGGTAATTGAATGTCCGTAGATGCGGACTTCTTTAGATGAATGAGACTTGCAAAAGCGGATGAGCATCCGCAGCTGCACGTCCACAGAAACAAACCAAGTCTGAAGATGCGATTGGGGTGAAAATTAATTAGTTTCGCAGATGCAGCCGACATGATACAGGAGAGAGTCCATAGAGGCAGACCCCACTCCGCAGATGGCAGCGATCGGGCAGTTCAAAATTAGGGAAAAGAAGAGTTTCCCCCAAACACTCAACCACCCCTTTCTCAATCGGTTCCCACTTCCCCTACTCCCTAACGGTTGCAACCATTCCCCTTCCCCATGAATAAAACTCCACCCCCTCACTACTCCCAAACCTTATAACCAAAAATCACTAGGAAGAGGACAAAGCTTTTGGAAAGACATCGGCATTTTCGAAGGAAGGGATCCCCATTTTGTTTCAATTTACTTGAACAAGGTATGCTCTCTTGCTCTCCCTTTACTCTAGGATAGGATTGGACTATATTAAACTTGATTACTGCCACATAGCATTCTTATGGGTTTAGAATTTGGGTAGAAGCTTTTGAAAAAATTGGGTTGGGATTTTGCATGTGGGCTATGGTAGAATTTCTAGCATTGGGTGTTGTTTGCCTTGAAATCATGGTTACTACTGTTAGATCATTGTAGTGGTTCGAAACTTGGTTGAAAATTGAAAAACAAAAATCAGGTGGGGTGTTCATGGTGGTTTTGTGGGATTTTTTGAATTTTGGGGTGTTGTTTCTTGAAATCATGTTCTATAGAGTCTAAAAATAGTGAATGCCTGAATGGTTGAAGATTTAGAAGCAAAAATTGAGAATTTTGTGTCCAAAATTCATAGGAGAAATCGAAACCCACTATTTTTTTGGGTTTCTTGGGTATGATGACTGTTATATCCCGTATTTTTGTACATTGGGATATTTTAAGCTAATCGCGACAAGTTAAGGACAAGACAATTTTAGGATACGAGTTAGAGATTTTTAACCTTCGATTTTGTTTTAATGCACAAGTTGCTTATAAATTTTATTTGGTATAAAAATATTAATGGAGATTAGGGATTAATTAACCATGATTAGATTATTAAGTGGGATTAAGAGTTAATTATTCATTAATTAAGCCATAAGTGGCCGTGTGGGCCCCACCCGTGACATGGCCAAGTGTAATTGGCTCAAGCCATGAGTGGGACATGTGTCCAACTCATAGGCATCATATTTAAGTCAATTGGATGACTCACAATTCATTTCATCATCTCCAAACCTAAGAAACCTTAAGAGATAGAGAGAGAGACTCTCGGCCATGGCTGGCCGAGATTGAAGCTCTTGAGTGTGAGCAAAAATTTAATTTTCTTCAAGCATTTCAACTCTTTAGAAGGTGTATAATAACGTGGGATTGATCCTAGATAGCAAGAACAAGTATTAAATTCAAGGCACAAATTCTAGCCAAGTTGAGAAGTCGAAGTATTAAAGGTAAGGTTTAACTTTCTTTTTTGCATGTATTAAGGGTGGTTGTGAACGTGTTGTAGTTGTAGAAATGAATGAAATTCATGGAACTATGTGTGTTGGTGTTGAAGCCGTGTAGGGGCTGTTTGTGTATGAAATGGTGAATTGATTTTACTTGATATTTTGGTTGTTGTTGTTATGGAT